>NC_143255.1:107835860-107993086 GCF_984573655.1 Nuphar pumila | reverse complement strand
ATTTTCAAAATTCTTTTCAAAAACCCAAGTGATTTTGAACATCTTTTCTTCAATTTCTACTTCAAACTCATCAATTCTATCTCTTCTTCAAAGTTCAAATTTTGACTTTGAAACCAAATTCAAAGTTCGATTTAACTTCGATTCATTTTCTAAATTCCAAATTCAAGTTTCAAATTCAAAGTCCAATTCGACTTTGAAATTCATTCTCAAATCAATTTTGAAAATTCCAAAAATCCAAAGTTAGATCCTAATCTCAACTTGGATCCAGATTTTTAAATATCAATCTCCATCTTTTGGATCTTAGACTTCAGATCCAAAATCCATTTTAGGATCCAGATTCCAATTCTACTTTGGATCTCAGATTTCAAATCCAAATCCATTCTAGGATCCAGAACCCAATTCTACTTTGGATCTCAGACTTCAGATCTAATTCCATTCTAGGATCCAGAACCCAATTCTACTTTGGATCTCAGACTTCAGATCCAATTCCATTCTAGGATCCAGAACCCAATTTCCCTTCGGATCTCAGATCTTAGATCCAATTCCATTCAAAAATCAAAATCCAATTTCATCTTGGATCCCATAATTCAGATCCAATTCCCACTTCGGATTCTAAATCCAGAATTCGATTTTAAATCTCAACTCTAATTTAGAATCCAGACTTTGGATTCAGATTCCATCTTGAATTCCAACTTTCAAATCAATTCTATTTCTCAAATTCTATTTTTTCCCACATTTCATTTTTTTCAAAAGTTAGAATCCAATTCCATTTCATCGTTATTCTGATTCAAAGTCCATTTATGACTTTGGGATTTCCTTCTTCTCCCTTTATCTCAATTTCAAAATCTTTTCCCTCAAGATCAAGATTTATTCTCAAACTCTGATTATTCCAAAAACTTAGAACTTTAAATCTCAAGTTCTAAGTTAGAAACCATTTCTTCATTCTATCATCAGATTCAAGAAACACTTGAAAAATTTCAAATTGTTTTCAAAAAGAGCATACATCTTTGCATTTCATAAGCATGATTATTTGTGCATTTAGACTTAGACTAAATTCTTAGATAATTTCTTAGCAAAGCAAAAAACATGAATTCGACCCTTGGTTCGATTACCCCTGGTAAAGGCGCCAGGAACGGTCGAACCTCGTACCGACGAGCGGATCCCATCTCCCAATTTTCCCGCAAACATTTCAAAACAGAGGTGAGTTATTTTCTCAAATATTTTCAAATTAAGGTCAAGTGAGACCCCGCGAAAGAATTCCTCTTCTCTTCTTTTCTCTTCTCTCTCTTTTATTTTTCTCCCTTCAAAAAGGAGGAAAATAGAGGTTAGAAAAGGAAAAGAGAAGGAAGAGAGAGAAAGATACAAGAGGAAAAATTTTGCGATGATCACAATACATCAAGTAGATCCAAAATAAACTAGATCCAATTGGGTTTAGCCCAAATCCAAATATTTTTCATAGTTGATGCCATACTTGTGACAATCCATCACAAAAAGGTTTGGTTCGGGTGTACCAGATCCAAGATCTAGTCTGGTTTATAGTACTTAAACGATCTGCTTTGGAATAAGAGTGGATCTGGATCCAGAATTCAATCGAAAGATCTAGTTAAACTAAATTTGAACTATAGTTAATGTGAATTAGGTATGGTGTAAAGACAAAATAAATCAAGAAAAAAATATATGAACCCAAGGATGGTCGAAGAGTAAAAAGATAATTTTTCCTCGAAATACTCAATTAATAAATGAGGCATAACTTTTCACCCCGATGTCAGATTCAAGTGATTTTTAGATCCTTGGATTCTTCTCTTAGAGTATGATTCATTAACAAGAGATATGATGACAAACTCTTAAAGAACAGAGTCAAAGTTTGGCATTAAAGCTTAGGTATATTTTCCTAATTTTTCATAAAGACAAGACTTCAATTGATGATACACAATATTTGTCTATTTTAGATCAGAGCTTGCTAGAAGACTAAGGTAATTTTTTAGAATTAGAATTTAAACATTTGAGGTAAGTAAACATTTACAAAATTCTCTTTAGTTAAATAAAATACATTCTAATTAGTTTAGACATCCTTCAATGTGATTCCATGTGTTTTAAATATGCTAGTTTTATCTTATTTTGAATAGAACAACTATTTAGCATGCTTAAGAATCCATAACCTCGATGTTCAGTATGATGCTTAATTATGATGATACATGTTACATGTTTCTTGATTTATGACATAATTTAAATTATGAATGTATCCAATGTGGAGATAATCAAGACATTACTATATATAAAAGATTGATGTATGACTTTGAGAAATGAGTGTAGAGTTCCAGAGTTCTGGGATAGGATTTGTCTTAAGAATGTCACACGTATGCCTTGGGAGGGGCATTGTAAGTATCGTGACTTATTGAGTTGACTCTGTAGTGGAATGTTATCCTTAAATATATGACATGTGTATACGTATTAAAAGTCGTTAGTAGACATAGATTGATGATTGTATAAGATACTAACTTTAAGAAATGAAAGTTAAAAGAATAAGTTTCATAGGGTAGCCACACATAGCATGATAAGTAACTCTACTAGGTGAGGCATGGTCTAGGTATTATTTGTAATGTGTACCTCAATCGTACCTTGGGATTTGCTCAGAAGTTTCTAAGTGATCGTTAGGGGCTAAAACATTGCCCACTAGACACATGTAGAATGTTGCATGAACCACAAAACTTTGGATGCAAGTAAAGCTTCTTGATACCTTGGGGGCAGGTATAGCTCCTTGAGTACCTTAGGGGCAGGTATAGACTCTCAAGCTCTTAGGCTAGCTACTGATGAACACTTTGTGGCACTCGGTGAGCAGCTGCATCACTTGTGTTCATATTCTGGTCTGATTTGGACTATGTTGTTGTAAGTGGTTCATATGTCTAGCCAATGCCTTAGACTCTGAGTTGTCTACATAGGTTGCTACACCCAATAAATCTATTTTCGAAATAGCCGATTAGAGTAGAATGAGAATGTTTTCTTTGAGAATGATGATAGAGAACGGTAAAACGGGTAATATTTATAAACATGTTTCCGTGGTTAGCAAACTAAACTAAGATTAGGAGCTTAGAGCTCACTATAGTTGTAACAGTTATGTCTAATTTGTAAATATAAACTTAATAAGTTGTAGACTCTTGGTTACAATTGTAGGTTCAGGGATTGTTGCCAATAGAAAGAACTAATCGTGAACTTTGGACTCAGCTACTACCTGACTTCACAACATTTGAACTATTTTTTATTTTACATTCTGTATTTATTCTACTTATGTACTTGTAATACTTTTTGGATGGTAACAGTTATTGTCAATGGTGGTATTGACCTTCATTTATTATAAAAAAAAAACTTCTGGCATGGTTTTGAAGTTAATTTGGTAATTTTCCTTTGAGAACAAATGTCTAGGAGCCCAGGCTTAAGAGGCCCTGGTTTTGGTCGTTACAATTGAACAGGAAAAGGAATTGCCCGCCGAAGCACAACTCTCCCTCTCAAGCATCCCACCAGAATTTCATGCTCTCTTCGTTTGTAACTTGATTTTTTTTTTAAAGAACTGTAACTTGAATTCTCGAGCCTACAAAAAAGATCGAGAGTACTTGTAATAAGCTTTTCCACATTCCCAACCCTCTTCTCCACCTCGTGTCCTCCCTCCATTACTAAGGCCATCCTTGCAATTTGTATTTTGATCTGATAAGCCCAACAATCATGGAGTCTTCAGAACAAAAGACCCACCACCACTTGGTGAGTAAAGCCCCATTAAACCTCCTAAGGTTCCTTATCCCCAACCCCCAAATTCATGCAGTGTCGCAATAATCTCCCATCTAGCTAGTGACTTCATTTTATCACCTACCCATCTTTGGCAGATAAAGTTGTGTAATTTTAAACAAACTTTTATACACATGTTTAGGCTTTAGAGGTAGAATCATAATATGTAAGAACATACCAGACTAGAACAATGCATCCAGTGGACAGAGAGATGTCTGTATCACAACCCAATCAATCTAATGCTTTAGCAACAAAGACTAACAAACACGAAAAGAATCCTATGATGATCCTAACTGTCCAACTAATGCATCTTGACAGTTGGATTAGTCTACCTTACTGGTGATTATGTGATATTAGATTAATCCACACCGATGATGGAGGGCAAGGATTGACTTTGGATGTATCCCATCATCTCTCTCTCTCTTGCTTAGCAGGAAAGAGAGAGACAATTCTCGAACAGATGAAACGATGGTTGCCGTCAGAAAAGGAAACGGTTCCCTTGGAGGTCCGAGCTTAAGGCCGTGTTTGTGTGTGATAGATAGCCATTTTACACACTAGAGGTGGGTTTTCCACGAAAATGGTTCCTGGGGGAGGGGTTGGTCCGATTTAATTTTTGCAGCAATGAAATCCATCAAAAGGGGGTGCTGCGGCACCCATTCCATAACATCTTTATGAAAACGGGTGGTCATGTTAATCCAAGTGTTGTTTCTTAGTAAATCGACCATGCCGAACACATCTGTACGGTCAAATTTAAGTAACACATGGGAAAAACCCTTTGAAAGCCTGATAGGGTGCGTGTATATATATATATATATAGTATTGCGCTTGTTCTGGCACGTTTTTTCGTTTTGGCTCATTGGGGCCTTCAAAAAAGCATAGTTTTTGTGTTTTTTTTCTCACATATCTAACACCGTAGATGAGATCTATAAGTTTTGTTTAGTGGGAACCGGCTTTTGGATCACCGGAATCTGACCTGAATATAGGTTTTTTTGGTAATCCTAAATCAATGGTTATGAAGGCATCAATTTTTCTGGTTCATAAAAATACAAATTTTTTGTGGAAAAAACATGATCCAAGAGATGATTCTCACTAAATCAAGCATGATAAACACATCTAATGGTTCAGATCTTTCATCAAACACTTCAAGCTGTGGGGCCTAACATGGCAAAATGAGAAAAGCGGGCCTAATATGTTAAATTCTCTCACATATATATATATATATATATATATATATATATATATATATATATATATATATATATATATATATATAGTGAGTGGTAGCTGCCTAACCACTCTTTAAGCCTCTACCTGGCTTTGGAAGGATTTTTCTTATGCTTTCTAAAATCTGATCATCGAAATGTGATCTACATGCGTGATTTTATAGGAATCGACTCTTGGATCATCCGATTATGACACCTAATTAGTTTTTTATAAAATTTAAAAATCAATGGTTTACAATTTTCAAAAATATTCAATACTTAAAAATCATCTTTTTTATTGAAAAAACATGATGCAAGTTTCATTTCTTAGTGAATCAACAATGCCAAATACATCTGGGTCAGATTTGCAAAAAAAAAAAACTCAAAACCCTTATTCACTGGTAGGAGCCTGACAGTCAGGCTCAAAAGTGCTCAGTCAGCTACCACTTTTCCTATATATATATATATATATATATATATATATATATATATATATATATATATATATATATATATATATATATATATATATATAGGCACACTTGACAATTTATAACTTGGAAAATTCATGCAAGCTTTATTTATCCTTGTTTTGTTTGTCAAAAGCACAAATAAGTTCACTTTGGATTACACCCTCTACCACAAATCCAGACAGCAAAATCTTCTACCCTCATTCACTCGCACAACATTGTGGATGATTCAAGAACCGATCGACCTCACACTATTAAACTTTGACACCACTCATCCAACAATCACAAGTAACAATTAATCAAATAAAATCGAATAATGGTTCTACCTCACAAACCTGCAGTCCAACCTCACCTCGCCATCCCCAGCCAGGCTGCTCATCTTGAGCATGGATTTCACAAAAGCCTTCTCAAAGTCCCCTTGTGAATTGGCAAACTTGCCCACAAGGCCTTTGGTTTTGCCGTTGGAGAGCAGGGCTTGGTCAGAAGAGAAGAGGCCCTTCCCCTCCAGCAGTTGCTTGTAGTACATGTTGTCGAACACTGAAGCAGTTGAGTCCATGGTTGACCCTGCACTCCTCACCTTGTTATGCTTGGGGCATGTCTTCTTCAGGCTCACAGCAAGGGTCGATGCCATGGTGGGATCCACATCATGGACCGAGTTGAACTTATGGATCCTCTTTTGGAATGATGAACAATGGGAGAACCCAAGTGTATGCCCACCTGCATTTACCCACAAGGGTGTGCTTTATCATGGTAACTTCTTTTTTTTTATTGTTTATTCTGGTAACATTTGGCAAATTTGTTCCCCCTATCCCTTATGTCATCCCTATCTTCATACCCCTTCTTGGGATCTCATCGATGCAAATTTTTTTGATCGAACCGGACTCCATAGATGTGATCTACATCCTTCATTTATTTAAGATCGTCATTTAAATTGCTGAAGTCAACTTGTGCTCAGGATTTTTTGGTGATTCAAAATTCAACGATGCAACATTTTGTGATTTAAAAAAATCATATTTTCAACAAAGAAATGTGATCCAAGGGTCTATCCTTATTAAATCGACCATGCTGAATCCATCTATGAGGTCAGGTCTCATCAAAACAACTTGCATCATAAGATTTAAGAGGGTATGAAGATGGGGGATGACATACGGGATGAGTGGAACCCGACACAACTTTTGGTGGTTGGTAAAAAAAACAAAAGAAAGAAAGAAAGATCTATGACTAGATTCAGAAACAGATGCACCTCTTAGTGGAATCAGCCCCATGGAGATCACCAAGATGCTTATCAAATAACATTCAATTATCAAGATGCTCATATATATGTACGTGGCGCATGAGCCAGGCTCGAGCAGAGCCTGGACTTGAAGACTTGGCTTGATGCAAAATATAGAGGGCTCGAGCCCAAGCCAAGCTTGAACAGCCTTTAACTTTGAGGGGGCAAGATTCGAAATCACCACCTCTTGGTAAATGAAAAACTTGGTGCCTGGGCTCGGCTCATTTTACCATTTCAGCCGAGCCCGTGCCATGCTTAAACAAGCCGAACCCCAGATCGGGCTGAGATTTGTAAAGGCATAGATGTGCATTCGTCTTAAGGTGAGTTCGATCTGACTACGTATGTATGGATGATGTTCAGCCTCTGAGGAGGCTTCATTTCAAATTAGTGTCCCAAGTCCCAACTAACTAACTTGGTCTCTTGAATCTATGAGGCTCTAGTGAACTTGGTTAGCCACATTTGTCAAGGCTGTTCAAACTCAAACTTTGGTACCATGTTCATAATCAGGGAGGTTAATAAGCGTGACTTATATTAATTATCTTTACTAAATTATTGTCACCTGAGAGTGCCACTAAATCATCAATTGAAAGGCCCCTGAGAGAGAAGCTCTGGTTCAGTTGAGAGAGGTTGAATGTAGGAACCGGTAATAATTTAGTTTCAGCGGCTTTGGAAATTCTTCCATCTTTCCTTCCTTTGGGCACCTCCCAAGTTGGTCCTCCAGACTAAAAGAGAAGCAAAAGATGAAACAAACATTATCAACTGTTGTTTCCCACTGAAATAACAAAAACCAAATATTATAACTTCATTAAAATCTATGGTAAATTAATGACACCGACATATTCCACTCCTACAATACAATGCAGCTCATGAATGGCAACTAGTAGAACAATCAATTTCCAACAATGACCTATGTACAACAAAGTCGAAACCAGATCTTTTCGTCGAATATTATGAACAAATTAAGTTCCAATTTGGTCTGATGAAATTGGTGTCACTACTTACAAGTAGCACTGCATCCCGAGCAGCAAGTGCAAGAATATCAGCACAAGAAACAACACCCGGACACTCGGCTTCCAGCTTCTTCTTAGCAGCATCAATAACATAGAACGCATGCAAAGAGATGTTGGGTGGCCCGTCTTTCTCAGCAGTGTTGGTCTTAGTAGAATTCAGCAACACAGATCCATCACAGCCCTGAAAGAGAACTCAAGTCAATCAGATAATCTAAACAAACACATTAAGAACTCAAGGCTCAAAACTTGGTACACTGGTCCAAGGGCTAGTCAAGTGAAATTTTGTGGATGGTTAGACCTATTTTTCCATGTTATCAGACTTCACTTTATGAAACAACCATGAATCTCTGTAGGCACTCAGGCTGATCGAGTTTAAAACCTCTAAATGTGATAGGAGTAACTTGACTCCATTGGCATTGCGGTAGATTTGAAAAGTCCGTGTAGCTGGAACAGTTTGGTCAATTTTTAAATGGGCGTAGCTCAAGTCTATTACAAATATAAGAGAGAGAGAGAGAGAGACCCTGATGAAACAGTCGTGGAAGTGCATCCGGAGGAGTGCAGCTGGAACAGTTTGGTCACGATTCATGGCCTTCTTGACAGTTTTTGCGACAATGGAATCAACCTTTGGGCATGATTTGTCATAGTAATCTGTGCTTAGTGAGCCAGCTACAGAAACAACAATGGACAATACCACAAGAAAATGAACAAGTACCACAGCCCCCATCTCTCTCTCTCTCTCTCTCTCTCTCTCTCTCTCTCTGAATGCTTAATGTTGATGTGAAGAGCTAAGACAGGGCCTCAGGATATATATAGAAGGGGAAAGATTTGAGAAAAAAGTATTTGGAGGGAACAAATTTTGAGTTCATTTGTTTCTTTCTCATTAAACTTACTTTCATGGAATTCTTTAATTTGTAAGGTAAAGGAACATGGAGCCTTTAAGACTAAGAAATATAGTAAAGAACTTGCTTGGTATTTGATAGTTTGAACGGATTGGTTAGTAGAGTGGTTCAATCATGTTGGAGGGATATTCATTTCGTAAAATGAACTAAATTAAGCAGCACTTCAAATTGTCTTGATTGGACTTCTCTATCTAATAGATATGCACTTGGGTGAGAGGGAGGTAAGCAAGATATAGTTTTATTGGGATAAGTCTTTGGTGCCGATGTGCATACAGTATCAATGTGTTCAATCTTACCTCATGCATTTTTAAGTGGATGGGACTATACAAATAGGCTTAGTTACAAATGATGCTTTAATCAAACAGTTTGGATGCAGAAGTCTTTTTTTCAATTATATTTTGGTGCAATATGGACCAATTTTCGGCTGTGCACATCCACATCAAAGATGCAACCATTTTGTTGTGGACAGTTAAACATCCATCCATATTTATTGTATGCATATGCGTAAAATCAAAGTCAGTCCCAGTTTCTTAGAACCAAGTATTAATCCTAATTTTTTATGGATCCAAAGTTGGCCCGGAGTTGTAGGGGTGGCCCCCTACCCGTAAGGTGGGGGTTCGTGTGACTGTTTTTCTCCTTTTATTTTTTTGTGTTTCTTTCTTCGATCTATCTATCGGTAGGTCAAAGGGCCGTTTCCTAACAGGCAAAAGGCGGTTGAGATCGCCAACCAGGCGTGCCCATCCATCTCTAACCATCATTTGAAATAGGATGGGTTCCATCATACATTCAATCATAGCCATCCAATCAATGGCTAAATAGTTCTAGCTGGATGGCTACGATTGAATGTACGATGAAACCCATCCTATTTCAAATGATCGGATCCGTTTCCCTGCAAATGTTATGATGGATCTAATTATCTTTGGCTTTTGGTAATTTATGCTAGTTTCTTTGATGTAAACAGACGGCTTTGAACTGTATAAATCACAGTTTAATGTCAATAATGATATATATATATATATGAGCTTACTCAAAATTTCACTTGGTGCACTCTTGATTAGCTTTCACGTAGGGATGTCAACGGTTTGAATCTAAGCATTTCCAAATTCGATTTATTTTTTTTCTAACCATGAGAGCAATGAAAGCACACAGGAAAGCTTTCATGGTAGAAAAATAGGAAAAAATTGCTCTCTAACCTGACGGCGAATTCGAAAAGCAAGTCTTGAATTTCTTTGTTGCCGCGGGCAACGTCGTTCAAGTTGTCTCCTCAAAATCTCCTTCATTGTTGCATTAATTTCATTAATACGATACAATGAACTTTTATATACAACTGAACCAATACCCTCGACAAATGGGTTGGAGTATGCTAGGTCTAAAATCATTCTTGGGAATGTGGACGATACCATTTACGACTAATTGGATATTGGCTAAACCGATTCTGATCAGTGTTTTACATATGTAAACTTATTCAGATATCCACCAAACTCGAATATTTATCACATTCGGGTGCAAAAAATCAATAGTACTCTCTTTGTAAAATGGTACCATCTTCGAAATGCCTTACACCAATTTGCCAAAACTCTCTCCACATCCAAAATTTCAATTCTTGACTCTTTTAGGCCATTTTTATTTTTTGCATAGGTGAACCGCCTGATGTTTCCGTGATAGATGCACACATTGTTCGAATGTCACAACATCTCAATAAAAAAGTGATTTGCATGAACATTTCTTAGACCTGATGAAATTCACATAAAAGAATTTGCTAACCTGGCTAAGTTGAATCCTAGAAAAGAAGATTCACATATCAAATGTGCATCTTCTAAAGTTCACAAGCCCTATGCAAACCTTTTAAAATTGAAAAAGTTCTAGCTCAACAGATTCACTCTATACATACGTGGCAGTCATATCATTCACACAAGCATCATGTGAACCTCTTTTAACTAAAAAAATGCTTAAAGTCAAGACGTACATTCACAAATATATGTTAGACCTTTGCAAATTTGTATTATGAATGTCTCTAAACTTTGATCATTTTTATTTGAACTTTGCAAGTTTGTGTCACCTATTTGTGGATGTCACGATTTTTGCGCACATAATATGCAAACCTCCTTTAACTAAAATTGCATAAGTCTAGACGTACGTTTGAAAGTGTGTGTTTTTATTTTCGTAAATATGTATTGTGAATGTCCTTATCTTCGCTTGTCATCTGATTCAAGTTCGGCTGGTTTGTGTCATTCATTTACGGTCGTTCCCTACCTTCACCCATATAACATTTGGACCTCCTTAACTAAAATCACATAAAGTCTAGATCCACAAAAATCAAACATTCGCACAAGTCCTATATTCGCAAGATTTATATGTAAGACAACTGCTAATTCAAAACAAATATAATTAAAATATGAATGTCCTTGCCTGTTGTATTGGCGCACCCTTGGAGGTAGCGCTAGTGTAAAATGTGTTCTATTGGCGCAAATATTGACTTGTGTCACAAAAAAGGCTTACCAATAAAACTTATTTTAACAACAAAAAAAAAGTCATGGGAAACCAAACCAGGGGCATTCGAATACAAGAGGAGGAGGCAGGATGGAGTTTGTTAGAGCAAACGTCTTCCTGTCACATAGCCTCATCACCCCCGAGATCTTCAACGTTGTCCATGATGCCCTCCGATCCAACGGCGCCCTCGTCACCCTCTGTTGCGACCTCTTCTGCAACTCCTCCAGCGACTGCCATGCCACCTACTCAAAAAACTTTTCACTGACACAAAAGTCGCATCAATGAAAACTGGTTTGCTGGTGCCAAAATTGCACCAGTCAAAGTCTTTTTCATTGGAAAATGTAAATTATGCTAGAAAAAGCTTTACTTGCAAAGCTTTTACTGGCGCAATTGTTGCCCCAGTAAAGGGTTTTATTGGTGCAAAGGTTGCACCAGTAAAACTATTATTTCTTGCAGTGAATGTCTTCCACACATTTGTGGATGACCTCCTGATGTTTGCGAGAAGACTTGCAAATATCCTATGTATATGCAAAACTTCTAAGCTCAGTTGCGAACATTTTGAATTTGCATATTCAACATGTATTCACAAATATTTTCATGACGATTTTTAGAATCTCTTCATCCTCGCTTGTTACATTTATGAACCATTGCACAAGCATTGAATGTGATGCTTTATATATATAAAAGCTTTGTTTCGTATATAAGGACTATTTTTTGCATAAAATTGGACTTCTTAGCTAGGGTTTTGTGATCCCCAACCCGTTTCTCTCGCCAAGTTTATTTAACGAGGTGTCATTTTTTTTGCCTTATCTGTGTCATGTGGCGACACATCATGTGAGTTTTTTAGCGTTCGACACATAATCAACTATAAGATATCCCGGTAAGCACAAATTTCACTCTTTGTAACAGTTAAATTAATTATTTTTTGAAATAGTGGCATGAATCAGTTATTTTGTAAAACATAACATAGTTCTCAAGTTATTTTCGCATATCTAATCACATACTCTATTTTTTTGTTTAATTAAATTTCATGTGAGTCTCTTTTGCCCATTTTTTTTCTTAATTTTGTATGCTTCATTCCTCAAATTTAGGTGTATATCTTGTTTTATAAAGATGACCAAGGAACAAATGTTTAAGTTATTTTTATATTTTTAATATTATATTTTGTTTCTTTTATATAATTAAAATTTATGTGAGTTTCCTTTGCCCTCCTATTTACCTCTATTATCTAATTTTTTTGTACAGAAAATTGTTCATCTGTTATTATACAGATGATGAGTGAAAAAACTGTCATTGGGACATCAACACCTATTGATGAATCAGAGAAAGATGTAAGATATGTAAATGTTACAAAAAGGTTATTTGAATTTGCTCTTTCTGTCATAAATCTTGTGAAATATATTAAAGTTGCTTTCTCTTGAATACTAGTTTTTTCAGAAATAATACCCATAAGTTGATGGTTCATGCTTTGAGGTACCGAAGAGGGTTGATACATCTATAGACAAGGAACATGCTCTATGGCCAAGAGCATGGGTTTTTGATATAATTCATAAAAAAATGCAGCAATAATAAGACGAAGTCAAGATTGTTGTGATCAAATAAGAAGACTCAACTATATTCACTAAAAAAGAAGGGTTTAGTAAGTAAAATTCTTGATGCAAAAAAGGTTGATGTGTTTGTATCTCCAATAATGTCTCTCGTCTAGGAAGCATCTAAAGAGGAGGATGTTAGTAAATAGTTAGCGGTTAAAAATTGTAAGGAGCTATTGACTTTGGATTCTTCGATAATTGCTAACCTACGGGTTCGACTGAAGGAAGCAGGAGAAGTAACCAAGAATGGGGTCCGATTATTTATCTGTGTCAAACCTGTGAGATCCAAACAAGCATTCAGAGCTGGGTATGATTTGTGAAATTTCATACCTCACCTTGGTCCAACCTAAGCTCCAACTAAAATATGTATTTTTTAATGTAAAATATATTAACAATTAGTATTTTAGGGGTCTTCTCTGAGTCTGGTTTACGTTATGATATGGGCCGCAGGTGTGGTTTTGCATTAGGTTGGTTCCAGGACCCAGTACCCGCACCATAAAATCGGATCTGAGTTCAGATCAAAACCCATCAAACCATGTGCCAATTTCTAGAGATTGAATGACACTGTTATGAATGGTAAAGTTGCTCCATTTAAGCCAACGAATCAAGGTTTTGAATCCCATCAACTAGTTGTTGACTATCAAAAAAATATAATTAAAAGAAAAAGTGGTAATGGCAGCAACAGTAGCTACAATAGTAATATATAACGGTAAAGAAAATTGTTAGAATTTTCTAGGCGGCTAGGCTACTGTCTTTTGCTTAGATAAAATACTATACATATTTATTACCATTAATTCAATGAATTAATTTTTAATAAATTTAATCTTGCTTCCTTTTGGTTCATAGATGTGTTTTACAAAATCACAAGTCTGCATGTGGTCGGCCACTGCTTTAATTATCATGGTTGGGGCACCTAAGGCTGGATGGTCACCAGTAGGGATGCATAACGAGCCGAGCTAGCTCAGGCTCAATTACCCATTTAAGTTTGGTTTGGAGCTCGTTCATGCCTTAAATGAGTTGAGCTTGTACATGGCTCTGAGCAAACGAGCCATGCTTCATCGGCTTACTAATAAGGCTCAGATAAAAGTATATATAGAGTATGCTTGCAAAATTAAACCAAGAAGTCATTTTTTGCATAACGGGTAGGGGATCAAATCTCACCTTTTCAAAACTCTTTACGTTTTTTTAGAAAACCATTCAAGCTGGGCTCGGCTCAAGCTCAGAAGCAAGCTGAGTCTCGAAACTTGAGCCAAGTCTCAGAACTTGAGCTGAGCTTGGATAGGGGCATTTTGAAATGAGTTGAGTTCGAATAGCCCAGGCTCGGCTCAAACCTGGCTCATGTGCATCCCTAGTCATGTGCTTAACCTAGAGTTTTACCTTGCAAGAAAGCGAGTTCATTAAGTGACCCATTAAGCGAATCCATTATCAGCATATGAGTACTACTAATATTTCATAATAGTGTATAATTAAGAAGCATGGAAAGATTTTTAATTGACCTCTTGCGACAGCCAAACCTTCAGCTCACTTCATAGTATATGATCCGGACCGCCATGTATAGCTTGTTTTCAGTGTTTTTGATTACCCAAAGCTACGTTAAGGGGGCCTTGGGTTCTAAGCCCATGACAGTATGATTCATGTTTAAAAAAAGAAAATTAGCACTTTTGATATTTTTTCAGGGAAAAAAAGATACAAAAGAGCTCAATTCAAAGCTTTCTTATGTACAAGTTTGTATGTTACTATGAGCATGTTTTACTTAATTAGAACCCATTAAGGGTTATCTTTTGTCAGGGGTGTCCTTGAGGAGGAGGACCAGCACCTGCTGCTGCTGCTATGTTTTTTTTTCAGACAGAGAAAGCTGGGTTTAGGCAGACCCCGATCAGTTATAAAACTATACCATTGGGATTAGAACTTGCAACGTCCCAACACAAGGTGGTGTGCACTAACTGCTCCTGACAGACAAGCGGTGCCTCAGTTGGTACAGCTGCTGCTACTTAGAGACACTAACAATGCATCCTCGACCTCCCTAAACGCATTCCCGCGCACAAGTGACATGGCATAGTCGATGAGCGCGGCATCACAAGGGAATGTAAGTGCACCATCGATGCTAAAACCAAACTCTTCCTCTGCCATGTTCAGCAATTCCAGGAAGACGGGCAGTGGAGGTAAGCAAGGGGAACCATGAACCTTTTACCATCGGCCGCATACACAGCAAAATGGCCCTTGTTTGCAATTGCGGCCACTTTGCCACTAGTGTGGCTGTCTTCAACAACACCATCTGAGATCCTTCTCCTCCCTCTTGCAGCCATCTTCTGCCACTTCCTGACAATCTCTACTACCCTCTTTGCCTTGACCATTCTTTGCAAGATGAGTTGTAGGAGACTATAGGAATGTAGAGGTGACTTGAGAGTCTTTCTTATACTTATAATTTTGGGTGTCCTGTATATAGAAGATAATAGATTGGCATATCTTCGTAGTCTTGGGTAGATGGGATCTGAGATGCACGTGATGTGGGGCCTATAAGACGTAAGCAAGGAAGATGGGCGTGCTGGTAGTTAGCATAACATTGAAATAGATACCATGACTGGGGACCAACATATGCAAGAAAAGCCAGTCAAGCCAACAATTAAGTGTAAGAACAACAAATTTCAGAAACTGTGGGTGGTGGGGAGTTCGTTGAGACCCAGGTGGAACCAGATATGGACCAAATTTTTGGGTTTGGTATCGGGTCCTAATTTGGGTTTAATAGGGTCTACTATTAGAAAAACTATACCTGAATCCGATAAGAACTACATGAACCAAACCTGGACCATACCCTGTAAAACCATATTTTCTTATCATTTTTACATTGAAAATTTGCGGGTCTTAATCGAAACTCAGGACTGGTCCAGGTCTGGTATAAAATTTCACAAACTATACTCAGGTCCATATATTAATTAATCGGACCTTTGAGTCCAGACCCAGGTCTTAATCAGGTTTTTTTTATTTATCACCATACTCGGATCCTATAGGGTTTGGTTCAGGTCAGGTTCATGTAAACCTCACCCATTGACACCCCTAGGAAGGATGACTTTTGCTATCTCCTGTTGGATTGGTGCTACTATTTTTCTAGCTCTCCAAGAACAAAAAATAGATGTTCTAGGATGCAAGTGGGCAAGAAAGCTTTCCATATCTTTTCACGTATCTATGGGGGAGTTTGATTGCACGGACACAACTGCTTAGAATAGTCATATGTGGACACTGGTGGCCGAGTGCAGAGGTGTTCTGGACAAGTCGCGTTTTTGTTCCAATTGTTCCACTCTCTTTTATCTTTTATCTTTTTTTTGTCTCAAGTGTCTCGAACACCACTCCTCCCCTTACGAAAAGTTAGCCATGTTTAAGGCATGAACCTGCGTCTTCTTGTTGAAGTTGAGGTTGAGTTATGCTTCACTCCTCTCCCCATCTTCATACCCCTCTTAAATCTTATGTTGCAAGTTGTTTTGATCAAATCTGACCTTATAGATAGATTCAACATGGACTATTTAATAAGAATCGACCCTTCAATCAAATTCTTTTGATGAAAATTTATGTTTTGTTCACCATTGATTTTTGAATTGCCAAAAAAATTGGCATGCAAGTTGGATTGCTACCATTTAAATGTTGATCTTCACAAAAATGAATGATGTAGATTACATTCATGGAGTTTGATTTGATCAAAACAACTTGAAAGGATATGATGATAGGGATGACAAATGGGATGAGTAGAACCGATTTGACCAACATCATCACCTTACCATAGCACCAAGCAATGGTAGGACCTAAACCTTTTTCCACTTTCCATGCTTGAACCCTCATCATGCTAACACCACCAAGTCTGATTGTTTTCAGTATTGTTGTGAATCAACTTATTCTTATTGTATCGGTAAAGAATGGATACAAAATGAGTTGGTTGGGCTTATTTTTTTTAATAATATAAAAATGATTTAAAATATTTTTAATAATTTTATATTGTTTTAATATTTTTTGCTGACATGTGTCATCTTCTGATTAAAAGTTAGCCAATTCAAAATCAAAATCGATTGATTCCTGAAATCATTTTGGCAATAGATTCAGGATTTGAAACGGTTCTGACAATATTGCGGAGGCCTCATAGTGACACCAAGAAATGGCCATCTTGTATTGCTATAAGCTTGCTCATAACACTGAGGTCTATACGTGGGTCACACGTAACACTAAGATTAATGGGTCAGACTAGGTCAAGTCTTTCAGGGATAGAAACCTATGCTTCTTGTAATGAACTTTGTGGGGGTTAGGGCACTCGTCTAGGTCCTGCATTTGGTCGACTTAGGGAAATCATAGGGATGGCAGTGGATCAGGGCAGGGGTAGGTGACAAGGTCTCCACCTCTGCTCCGTCTCAAAATCCTTTCCTCCATCCCCACACAGGTTTTGATTTTAACATTCATCCCCCTTTCATGTCCTCTATTCCCTATCCAAACGGTGCGAGGTGGGGTGGGGCCCCATTTTCCCTTAGTCCATTGCCATCCCTAAAGAAGGATTGAGGACAGGGTAAGCTAAGGATCAGGATGGGGATGAGGTAGGGTGGGGGAAAGCATAAGTTTATCTTTGCCTTCATCCCCGCACGGGTTTTTGATTTGAACCTCCATCCCCGCACGGGTTTTGATTTTAACCTCCATTTTCGTCTCATGTCCTCCATGCCGAGTCCAAATGGGGCGAGGTAGAGCGGGGCCCCATTTCCCCCTAGTCCACTGCCATCCCTAGGAAAACACATCCAAAGATAAGGGGTTAGAATTTTGGCTACATATTAATGGATTATAACCTGGATTAAGGTCCAGCGTGCTTGGGTATGATCCAAAATTAATATAGAAACTTTTTAAATTCAGGACATGCTTGGTTGCATATGCTTTTGGAGATTGTCTTCCTCCACTGAGGTCCATATGGATCTTAACAGCCATGGGTCCAGGTTAATCATCATAATAAGATCCAACCAATTCAAGTTTTAAATGGCCCTGAAAATTTTGCCCAAAATTAAATGGATCTCAACAATGAGTTTTTCCTCAGGATTGAGAGAATGAAAAAAAAAGAAGAGTTTAGAAAGTTGAAACATGGAAGTATGAGTGTGGTGGCCTACATCGCCAAGTTTAATTCATTGTCCAGATTCGCTAAGGTTTAGTATCTATAGAGAAGCATAAATACAAGCTCTAAGAGCGTGCACAAAAGCTCAAGATTTTGATAATGGGGGGATTGCTGCAAATTCAGAAGTTCACCAGATTGGTAGAGATGGCATCTCGTTATGAGTTTTGGGATGCTCGGACAACAAAGTCAAAGACAGAGGAGAAACCAAAGCAACTACAATAGAGACAATTCAGTTCATTGTTTCATGGTTTCTTCAAAAATAGGAAAAATAATGGCAGATTTTCAAAGGCGCATGAAAGAAGCAGTGGGGGAAACAACAATAAGCAACAGGGGAAGAAGCCTGAATAATAAAAAGTCAAGAAGCCCTAGTACCAAGGGCCACCTTTTACGAGCAATAATAATTGTAGGACTTGTGGCTTCAAGCATGAAGGCCATTGTGATGAAAAGAATATCAAGTGCTATAATTGCGGACAAACATGATACATCGCGAGAATGTTCCCCAAGCCAGTGCAAGGAGATGGAGTAAAACCCATAGACAAACCAGTTGCTATAGGCCGAGTTTATGCGACAACTTTGCAAGAAGCTCTAACTAATCCAAAAGTTGTAGAAGGTACACTTTTGATTTCTGGTGTTAGTGCTCATGTTCATTTTTACTCGGGTACTACACATAGCTTCAGTACCCCTACCTTTGCATCACTATTACTTGTTCTACCTACATCTCTAAACATAAAATATCCAGTAGACACACCAGTAGAAAAAACCATTTATGTAGATAAGGTTACCAAAGGACGCATTATACAAATCAAACAAATTGAAGAACGTTTTTTGTCAGTGGAGATCCTCATATTGGAATTTAAGTGAGTGGATATTATTTTTAGCATAGATTGGTTATCTAACTAGCATGCGATGATCAATTGTCAAAGAAAAAGCATCAGTTTTTAATACTCTGAAGCCCTAATATTCACCTTTTAGGGTGTTAAAAAACTAGCAAAACTGATAATTATTTCATGTCTTCAAGCCAACTGTTACCCTCAGATGGGTTGTCTTAGGTATTTGGCTTATATGAAGAAAGAAGTTGGTGATAACCTTTCAGTCATGGAGGTAGATATTCCCCACAACAAAGCAGTGGATTAGCGACGTCATATGTATGTCGCTAATCCGTCACTAACCGACTTAGCGACGGATAGATGACATCACGAATTTTTTGATGCTAACTGGCGGTGGAAAAATTCCGTCGCTAATTGCGACGGAATAACGAACAACGGATTCCGTCGCAAATCCGCCGATACTAAACGACGACCTCGGATTAGCGACGGATGTAAATCCGTCGCTACGCCATCGCTAAATTATATGTATAGCGATGGATATATCCATTGCTAATCCATCGCAAACTTGAAAAAAAAATTAAAAAAAAAATTATTTGAAAATTAAATATCAAGAACGCTACAATTTATATTTCCTATACAATTTATATTTCCTATAAATAAAAAGCAAAGTACACATAAAATTTCATATAAAAGAAATCTACAACAATTAATCGTTCCACTTTAAAATTGACAAGTTTAATTATTTATAATTCAACAATTACAATTTCGAAACAAAAAAAATAGAACTTCTTCAACACATTAATCTAATCATCACCAAGATTTTATGCGTCTTCTTGTTCATTGCCTTAATCTGTCCCTTCAGCTCCGCTACGCTGATTATCGCTAGCAGCCTACACAAGAAAAGAACAGTCAGTATTGATAAACAAAATATATTGAAATAAATTATACAGTATATGTGATTCTATCATGTGCTCATATGTGTTCTAAGGCAGTAAAAAAACTCTATATGTGATTCTATCATGCTCATATGTGCTCTAAGGCAGGCAAAAAACTCTATATGTGATTCTATCATGAATGATGTGTTCTAAGGCAGTAAAAAAACTCTATATGTGATTATATCATGTTCATATGTGTTCTAAGGCAGCTAGAAAAACTCTATATGTGATTCTACCATGCTCATATGTGCTCTAAGGCAAGCAAAAAGCTATATATGTGATTCAATCATGCTCATATGTGTTCTAAGGCAGTCAAAAAATTGAATATGTAATTATAGCATGCTCATATGTGTTCTAAAGCAGTCAGAAAAACTCTATATGTGATTCTATCATGCTCATATGTGCTCTAAGGCAGGCAAAGCAAAAAACTTTATATGTGATTCTATCATGAATGATATGTGTTCTAAGACAGTAAAAAAACTATATATGTGATTCTAGCATGCTCATATGTGTTTTACGACAGTAAAAAAACTGAATGTGTGATTATAGCATGCTCATATGTGTTCTAAGGCAGTTAAAAAACTGAATACGTGATTATAGCATGCTCATATGTGTTCTAAGGCAGTCAAAAAAACTTTATATGTGATTCTATCATGCGCATATGTGCTCTAAGGCAAGCAAAAAACTTTATATGTGATTATAGCATGCTCATATGTGCTCTAAGGCAGGCAAAAAACTCTATATGTGATTCTACTATGCTCATATGTGCTCTAAGGTAGGCAAAAAGTTATATATGTGATTCGATCATGCTCATATGTGTTCTAAGGCAGTCAAAAAACTGAATATGTGATTATAGCATGCTCATATGTGTTCTAAGGCAGTCAGAAAAACTCTATATGTGATTCTACCATGCTCATATGTGCTCTAAGACAAACAAAAAGTTATATATGTGATTCAATCATGCTCATATGTGTCCTACAACAGTCAAAAAACTGAATATGTGATTATAGCATGCTCATATGTGTTCTAAGACAGTCAATAAAAACTGAATATGTTAAGGCAATCAAAGTTACATGAAATCTAACGACATGCAATATATTGCATGAAACTTTCATACCTGAGAGGGACCTGCAATCGAAGTTCCCCTGTTCAGCAAAAAACTGTTGAACTCAGCTCGGAGAACGTCAGCGACAGTTTCATGGAAGCAGTCACGCATTGTGTCCTTAACGATCTGGCGTACATCTTCACCGGAAAGAATAGGCTGCTGCTTGGAGTTTGTGGTGGCGAAAGAAGTAAGTGAGTCGTAACTGGAAGAAGCAATAACAGGTGAAGTATTCATATTACTCCTAAACCCGAACACACGACCCTTTTTAAGTTCACCTGCTGCAGTCAACCATGCTGCAGGATCAAATGATGGATGTTGAGTAGCGTCATCGCCATATCGCTCTACCATCTGTTGCTCGTATGCCTCCTACAAAATAATGTTTAAAGTATGCATTAATAATTAATGATAACATTATGATAACTTGCATATTGCAATAATTATTAATAGAATAAATACATACCGTTGTCGTTCTCGCCTTCTCTGATACGAAATCTCCCGTTGTCTTTCGTTTATGTGTTTCAACAAACACATCCTTATATGGTATAATGCCTCCTTTTTCTGCTTCCTGTGAAGTTAAATGATAAAAGATTTAGTTAACAAGTTTGCAAAAATACTTATAAAATTAATATTATATATTGATGAGTTACCATTTTCTTCAGGTGGCTCTCAAATGTCTTAAATTCACCTATGTGTAGATGGGCTTCGGACATTTTCGTTCGATTTTGTGCAGCCTTTGCAGAGCGATTTCGAAATGCATCCCTCGCCCATTTATCGCACATTCCATCCCAATAATCTCTCCTGATAGTAATAGGGTCATGGCCCTTCCACTGTAGTGGATCATCTATTCCGCCAAATGCTTTTTTTGCTGCAGTCTTCATATTGTGCAGCATGTCTGCAAATCGATTGGCAGCCACCTTCTGTCACACCTTCCTTGCATCATTTTCCTCCACCGCAGTTGCGAAGCGATTCGAAGCCTATAAATATTTTCAGAAAGTTAGTAGACATGACTAAAAAAAATTTAAATAGGAAACACATTAACTATCAGAAACAACTATATACCGTGAATGAGGACCACAATCTATCTATCACGTCTTTTGGATACTCTTTCCATTGAGCGACTGGTCCTGGTAGATGTTGAAGAAGTGAATTTCTAATCTCGCGTACTACTTCTTGTGGCTCAAACCTCGTGCTACACATGAATTGGTACACAGTAAATATCAATATAAAATATTTATAAGATATGCAATAATTGAAAACAAAATACTTACGGTCGATTATCGATATACACTATTCGAATGAGTCTTCTTGTGCCAGCCTGAGAAGACCTTGTTTCCTGTGTTAGCTCCTGACTTGTGTGATCAACTGGTGTAGGTGGGTCGTGTACAGGCGCAACATCATCGGTAAAAAAATACATTAGAAATTCTCATAATGCGTATTTCAACTAATCAAGCATCCAATTAGTTAAATGATATACCTATCACAGGAGCCCGTGAAGATGAATGTTGGGTCTGGCTACTACTGGATGAGCGACCACTGTAACCTCAACGAACCATATTCTAACAAATAACATGTCATACAATACATTCAAATAATTTTCATCAAGTATTACAATACATTAAAATCATTCGCATCAAGTATTGCAATACATTCAAATAATTCACAACAAGTATTACAATACATTCAAATAATTCAAATCATTCACATCAAGTATTACAATAATTCAAGTCATTCACATCAAGTATTACAATAATTCAAGTCATTCACATCAAGTATGACAATACATTCAAGTCATTCACATCAAGTAATTGCAATGCATTCAAATCATTCATATCAGGTACTGCAATGCATTCAAATCATTCACATCATGCATTACAATGCATTCAAATCATTTGCATCAAGTATTACAATACATTACAATACATTCAAATCATTCACATCAAGTATTACAATACATTCGAATAAAGCCATTCATTCACATCAAGTATTGCAATGCATTCAAATAATTCATATCAGGTACTGCAATGCATTCAAATCATTCACATCAAGCATTGTAATGCATTCAAATTATTCGCATCAAGTATTACAATGCATTCAAATAATTAAAATCATTCGTATCAAGTATTACAATATATTCAAATAATTCAAATCATTTATATCAAGTATTGCAATACAACTCATTCATTCGCATCAAGTATTATAATACATTTAAATAATTCAAATCATTCATTGCAATGCATTCAAATCATTTACATCAAGTATTACAATACATTTAAATAAAGCCATTCATTCACATCAAGTATTGCAATAGAACTCATTCATTCTCATCAAGTATTACAATACATTCAAATCATTCAAATCATTCAAATCATTCATATCAAGTATTGCAATGCATTCAAATAGAGGTTTGTATTACAAGATTTTGCTCACTAGCTTGAGAATTCTTCCTCGTCACTTGTTTGACTTTCATATTCTTCTTCTTCTTCTTCTTCTTTTTCTTCTTCTTCTTTTTCTTCTTCTTCTTTTTCTTCTTCATTGTTTACCCATCCACTTGGTATATCATTTGGATCACATTCTTCTATGAATGTTTCATCGACCAATGGAGATATGACATGCATATCATGCGCAACATCGTGACCATAAGTGAAGTCATAGATATCATCTGATTGATAATAATCTCTGTCTTCAGCTAACTTGTCTTCATGTAACTGATCATACTCAGGGTATAGTTTGAACTTCACCTTGCAAAGTGCTCACCATTTATTTCTATCTGACTTTTTTATACTCGGATATGAAGTATAATAAACTTGTTGAGCTTGCGAGGCTAATATGAATGGTTCATATGTTCCAAACCTGGATTTATGATTCACCTCCACAATGCCTGAAGCTTTGTCGAGTCTTGTTGCAGTTGGATCAAACCAATGACACTTGAATAAAGTTACCCTGTTATTTATGCCTAAGTAAGTCAACTCCATTATTTCCTCTATAACACCATAGTAATCATGTTCATTTTCACCGTAGCTGCTACCCTTGACACACACGCCACTATTCACCATTGATTTTTTTATACCATAATCTTTTGTATGGAATCGATAACCATTTACGATGTACTCGTTGTATCTTTGCACAACTTTGGTTGGACCATTTTCTAAATCACATATTCCTTGATCTTTAACATCACCATGGCAGACCTACGCACAAACATAAACAATGATTGTGATCACGACCAATTAAGTAACTTAGTGTTGTTTAAAAGTACAAAATTTATGTTAGCTTCTTTACCAACTGTTTCAGCCACTCCACAAACTTAGTTTCACGTTCTTTTTGTACTTCTGCATCAGTGAGATGTGAAACTTCTCTTCGCAACTCCAGATCAAATCATCTGCAAACCACAAATACTTATATTACCAAGCCATGTATCCATGTATAGAACATAAAAGGATTTATAATTGTGTTGCGTCTACATATACTTACTTGATGTATGGGTCGATCATTGAGCAATTAAAAAGAATATAGATGTGTGTTGTGTCTTGCTCTCTATTTGTCAAGAACCTTGATCGGCAACTACCAAATGCATGCCCAAGTGGTTGAAATATCGACAGCTTGTCAGCTACAGTTACTTGTTATCCATCATCGTTACGGGGCGGGCATGTGTAACGTGTTGGAATGTGAGGTTCAAAGTACATAGATGTAAAATTTGAAATCTCTTCTAAAGTGTACGCCTCACAAATAGAGCCTTCTACTCTTGCTTTATTACGAACCTTTTTTTTGAGGTCGAACATGCATCTGGCAAAAATATACATTTCAAATTTTAAATATCTGTCATTAAAGAGACAAATAAAAAAAAATATATACCTTTTAAATGGGTACATCCATCGATATTGGACAGGGCCACCAACCCTTAGTTCATATGGCAAATGTATGATCAAATGTTCCATAACATCGAAAAATGATGGCAGAAATATCTTTTCTAGCAGACAAACAGTGGTGATGACAGAGTCTTCGAGATTCTTTACATTTTATACTACGACCTCTGATGCGCACAATGTTCTGAAAAATCCACTCAACTCAGACAATACCCCCCATATAGGTTTGTCTAATATATCATGGAATGCTAGGGGTATCAATTGTTGCATAAAGATATGATAATCATGGCTCTTTAACCCATATAACTGTCCATCGCCAATCTTCACAGCCCGAGCAATGTTAGAGACATATCCATCTAGAAATCGCAATTGTCTCAACCATTGACATACATGTTTTATTTGATCAGGTTCAAGCACGTACTTTGCCTTTGGTTTCAGTACTTTGCCATTATACTCTTTGAGTTCCAATTTTGGTCTTTTACATATTACTTTTAAATCCATACGGGCCTTTGAATTATCCTTCGTTTTCCCTTTAACATTCATTACTGTATTGAACACATTATCAAACACATTTTTCTCCACATGCATCACATCCAAATTATGTCATATCAATAAAGTCGGTCTATACGGTAGTTCCCAAAAAATAGATTTCTTCGTCCAATTGTGATCCTTCCCAAATCCACGGAAGGGTGTAAGACTGCGGGCATCTGTTAATACATCTGGAAAGTATCGCAATCTTCTTAGAATCTCCAGACAGTCTTGTGGATGGACCTTCCATTTCAGTTGTGTCTGCTTTAAACACATTCTTTTGTCGTCGGAATGGATGGTTGCTGGGTAGAAATCGACGATGACACTCAAACCAGCAAGGCTTCCTTTCATGCATCAATCTAAAAGCTTTGGAGTCCTCCATGCAGTACGGACATGCCAACCTCCCATGTGTGCTCCAACCAGATAACATATCATATGCAGGGAAGTCACTGATTGTCCATAGAACAACGTCCTTCATGTTGAAATTTTGTTTTTTGTGGGCATCATATGTGGTAACACCATCATCCCACAGTACTTTTAGTTCATCAATCAATGGCCTTAAATATACATCAAGATTTTGGCCAAGTAAGGTCGGACCAGGGATCAACAGAGACAAGAAAAGATTTGGACGTTTCATGCACAAGCTTGGTGGAAGGTTGTATGGAGTTACAAATACTGGCCAATATGAGTATGGAGTTGATCTACCCCCAAATGGATTAAATCCATCTGTACATAGACCGAGTCTAACATTTCGCACTTCCATTGTGAAGTTCTGATGAGTACGATCAAAGTGCTTTCAAGCTTCAGCGTCAACAGGATGCGTGATCTTGTTTTCATCGTCTCAAACTTTATTTGCATGCCATCTCATGTGTTTATTTGTCCTTGAAGACATATACAATCGCTGTAATCTGCGAGTGATAGGAAAGTAGCAGAGCGACTTGTATGAAACTTCCTTTAATCTCGTGCTATCATTGCCTCTTGTCTTTGGCTTGAACCGAGGATGCCCACATGACGGGCATGATATATTGTTTTCCTGCTCCTTGAAATACAACATGCAGTGATTTGGACAAGCATCAATCTTTTTGTAACCCATACCTAGAGCATTAACCATAACTTTTGTACGATAGAAATTTTGTGGCAATTTCTCATCTTTGGGCAACATATTCTTCAAAATCATGCACAAACAGTCAAAACATGATTAACTCAAATTATACTCGGACTTCAAATTCATTAGTTGAAGAACTGTAGACAAGATAGTGTGACTCTCGCAACCGTTCCAAAGTGGCTCGTCAGCATCTCTAAGTAAATCATAAAATCTACTAGCTGCATCGTTTGGTGATTCTTTATTTACGAAAGTTTTTACATCAGTAGAACTCATAGCAGAACCCTGTTTTGTTCGTGCGGCATCAAATATCAAATCCATATATGGATTATTGTACACCATATTCATCCGTGCATCAAAATTGTTTCTAAATTCTTCTCCATGAAACGTCCAGTTCTGATAATCACTCACAAAACCCTTCCTGTATAGGTGATGTCTAACGCCATGAGGTTCTACAAATCGATTATTCTTACAAATCTTGCAGGGACACCTAATCCGACCTGTGGGATCCACTGTACTAACACTTGCCGTTGTAAAGTCAATAAAACTTTCAACACCATCCATATATTCATGCGATAACTCATTGTCCACTATCCTACGGTACATCCATTCACGGTTTGCAGTCATTTTCTTATGATGTTACGAATAATAACCTAACGAATTAAAAGAGAACCATCATAATGCTATGATGAAGAAAATATCAAATTTATCATGCAATATATGATGTCATACAATAACAAGAATTATGATGCATGCATTAATAACTTAATATTTTCATGTGCAAACTATTAATGACACGATACAATCATTTGAAACATGCTTTTATTATACAATTTCACATTAAAAACACATTAAATTGAAAGTAACTACATGCAAGCATAAATACAATTACATCAAACGTTGCAATACATCGCAATCATTCATATTAAACAAATGATAAACATGTACATGCAACAAACACACTTCAATATTCCACTAACTACTACCATGCCTAGCATGGACTCCGTACTCCAAAAATAAGAACACTTTCATATTCATACATTAAAAGCATGCTCAGCATGATCTCAGAACTCCAACAAAGCAACCTTAAATATCAACAACTAAGTGAATGTGTGAAAAATAAAGTGTTACATCTAATAAATTAAATAACATGTGATACGCTTGCATCACTTACTCACCACGGGTATTTACCCGATTTGCATTGTTTTTTTCACTTACCACGGGTGGCTGAGCACAAGCAGATTTCGTCGAGAAATATGCAAAAAACAATGTTTTAAAATGAAGTCACAAAAAAAAAAAACCGAGGCAAAATAAAACATTTTGCATAGGCCTTGAGAAGGCCAGTACCCAATGACCTACCGAAACCGCATGGGATCGACCCCCTACAGGAACACAGGGGGTCGACCCCCTGACAAAAACCGCAGGGGGTTGAGCCCTGCGTTTCGGTAGGGGAGTCGACCCCCCGCCGGAACATAGGGGGTTAACCCCCTGCCTTTTTGGCAGGGGGTCGGGGTTGATCCGCTGCCTGTTCCGGCAGGGAGTTAACCCCCTGCCTTTCCGGCAACGGGTTAACACCCTGCCTTTCCAACCCCTTGCCGGAACAGGGGTCGACCCATGCATGTTCCGACAGGGGGTTAACACCGTGCCTTTCCGGCAAGGGGTTAATCCCCTGCCTTTCCAGGCAGGGGGTTAACCCACCCTGTGCTGAAAAGGCAGGGGGTTAACCCCTGCCTGTTCCGGCAAGGGGTTAGCCGCCGTGCCGGAAAGGCATGGGGGTTAACCCTTAACTCTCTGCCTGTACAGGCAGGGGGTTAACCCTCTGCCTTTCTTCGGGCTAACGTCAGAAGCGGGCGTACCTTTCTTCGGGCGAACGGCGGAAGCCGCGACAGCGGGCGAACGACAAACGCCGGGAGCAACCGAACGACGAGCGGCGGGAGCGGGCGAACGGCGGGAGCAGAAGCAAGGAAAGAAGAAAAGGAAAAGAGGTTTGGGATTAGGTATATCGATAATTAGCGACAGATTAGCGATGGATTAATTCTGTCGCTACTCCGTCGTACACGAAATTTACGAACATAGCGACGAAATAAATTCCGTCACCCATTCCGCTGCAATATAGCGACGGAAATTTGTCAGTCGCAAATCCGTCGCTAATGAGCGACGGATTTGGCGGGGGGATACATTCTGTCGCTATTTTCGTAAATTTTATTAATTATAGCGACGGATATATTTCTCTCATTAATCCGTCGCTAATTAGCGACGGAATTATTCTGTCGCTAATTAGCGACAGAATTATTTCATCGCTAAATTCCGTTGCTAATCACCTATTTTCTTGTAGTAATTGTGCAAGAAATTATAAATGCGTTTCCAGAAGAACTTCCACCATATAGGGAAGTCGAGTTTCAGATCGATCTAGCTCTTGACATGACACCCATCGCTATTGAACCTTATAAGATGGGGCGTGCAGAGCTTAAAAAACTCAAAGATCAGTTGTAGGAGTTATTGGATGTTGGATTTATCCGACCAACGATGTTACCTTGGGGCACACCGATCTTGTTTATGAAAAAAAAGATGGGTCACTGCACATGTGCATCGACTACAAGAAATTGAATACAGTGATAGTAAAGAACAAGCATCCACTGCCAAGAATAGATAATTTATTTGATCAACTCTAAGGGGGCAGCCCATTTTCCTAAGTTGGATCTATGCTCAGGGTATCACTGGTTTTAAATTTAGGAGGAGAACATGGCTAAGATAACTTTTTACTCAAGATCTGGGCATTATGAATTTCTGGTCATGCCCTTTCGGTCTAACAAATGCCCCAGTTGCATTCATAGATTTAATGAATCAGATGTTCAAGTCATTTTTGGACAAGTTCATAGTGATATTCATCGATGATATTCTCATCTATTTAGCCAATAAAAAACATCATGCAAAATACTTGAGAATAGTTTTACAAATACTTAGAGAACATAAGCTATATGCTAAGTTCTCTAAGTGTGCGTTCTGGCTAGATCAAGTCTCATTTTTGGGACATACCATCAGTAAAAACGAAGTGATGGTGGACACAACAAAAGTGAAAGTAGTGATCAATTGGTCTACACCCAAGAATGCCACAAAAATTTGAAGTTTCTTGATATTAGTTGAGGCGCTTTGTTGAAGGATTTTCAATATTAGCAACTCTAATGACCAATCTAACAAAAAAGGATGCGAAGTTTGAGTGGAACGAGAAGTGTGAGCAAAGTTTTTAAGAAATTAAGAAGCGATTAACCACTGCAAACATTGTTAGTTCTACTTTCTTTTACTCACAGTTTTATTGTTTATAGTGATACATCACATAAGGGATTGAATTGTATCTTGATGCAGCATAGTTGGGTTATCACATACGCATCTCAACAATTAAAGGTGCACAAAATAAATTACTCAACTCAAGATCTAGAGTTAGCAATGGTAGTGTATGTACTCAAAATATGAAGACACTACTTATATGAAGAACAATTTGAGGTTCATATTGACCATTAAAGTTTAAAATATTTGTTCTCCTAAAACAAATTGAATAAATGGAAGAGGTGATAGCTTGAGCTACTCAAATATTATAATTTTGAATTAAAGTATCATATAAAAAAATAATGTAGTGGTTGATGTACTTAGTTGAAAAGCAAAGTCAGCCACGAGACTATTTGTATCAAACCTGCTTGTCAGCATTGTGGAGCAAAAAGCAAAAGTGTAATGCCTACCAGGTCGAATGATGTTTGTCCAGACGACCTTAGGGTCTGAAATTTTGGATAAAATCAATGAGAAGCAACCCTTTGATCAAGAATTAGGAATCATATCAACAATATCTAAAGAAGAGGTTCTAGATTTTACAATGGATGACCAAGGTATTCTGATATTTCGAGATCGAGTATGTATTCCTAAGGACAAGAAACTGAAGAAACAACTTGTTGATGAAGCACATCATTCCAGGTACTTCATTCACCATGATAGTATAAAAATGTACAAGGACTTGAAAGACAACTTCTAGTGGAATGGAATGAAGAGCGATATTGCTGATTTTGTCAGTAGATGCCTTGTATATCAGCAAGTAAAGATCGAGCATCAGAGACCGGTTGGATTCTTACAACCACTACCAATTATAGTATAGAAGTGGATGAATATAATAATGAATTTTGTTATAGGATTTTCTAAGACAAAGGACGGATTGAATGCAATTTGGGCGATTATCGATAGATTGAAAAAGTCTGTGTATTTTCTTGCGTGCAAAACAATGTGTTCCTTCGAGTAGTTGACTCGTCCTTTTATTAGGGAGATAGTGAGATACAGACGCCATTGTATTCGACAAAGATTTGAAATTCACCTCCAAATTTTGGCAAAGCTTTAAAGAAGCAATGGGGATTCAATTGAAGATGAGTACAACCTTTCATCCTTCGATAGATAGACAATAAAAAAGGATCATGCAAAGGCTGAGTATATATTGTGAGCTTGTGCACTAGAGCATCATGACTCTTGGCACAAGATTCTGTCATTAATAGAATTTGCTTATAACAACAATTTTCAGCCTAGCATTGTTATGACTCCCTACGAAGCTTTATATGGAAGATATTGTAGAACACCTCTGTGTTGAGACTAAGTAGGTGAAAGAAAAACCTTAGGGCCTGAATTGGTTCGATAAATGGAAGAGTAGATCAAATCCATATGTTAAATACTCCTAACAGCTCAAAGTTATCAAAAAAGTTATGTAGATAAGAGGCGATGTGAGTTAGAGTTTGAGCAATGTGACCACATTTCCTTGAAGATATCACATTTTAAAGGGGTACTAAGGTTCGAAAAGAAAGAAAAAATAAGTCCAAGATATATTGGACCCTTCAAACTTTTGAAAAATATAGGGTCTACAACCTATTGGTTGGCATTACCCCTATCATTGTTTAGGATGCATAATGTATTTCATGTATCCATGTTAAGGAAGTACGTGACAGATCCTTCGCACATATTGGATACAGTCGAATCAGTGTTGGATTTCCAAGAAGACTTACGTATTAATGAAGAACCAATTGAGATCTTAGAATTCAAAGCGTATAAACTGAGAAAGAAGGTTGTTCCAATGGTTCTTGTAAGATGGAAGCATCACAACAAGAATGAAGCTATGTGGGAGAGTGAGGTAGACATTCACGTATAATTTTTCTATTTATTTTTTAGTAAGATTCAAGATGAATCGTCTTTTAAGGGAGGTAAAATTGTAATGTCGCCCAAGTGTGTTACACTCACCTGGAGCGGTTATAGGAGGAGAGGGTCGTTACCCCCTCTTCCTCTCTCACGAATGGAAAGTAGGGAGAAGGATAGTAGCAATGTATCTCTAAGGGGGGGTGATGAGCATTGCTCTTCACAATGCTCCTCACCCATGGCTATAAAAAGCCATGGGTCCCTTCTCTCCCCTATCAATTTCGGCAAAGTGGGGAGAGAGAAAGGAGACACCCAAAGAGGAAACAATGATTGAGAGGGAAGCGGACAAGAGAAGAATGTGCAGCGACAATAAAGAACGCCACCGTCGGCCAAGTAAACACCTCTTCCCCATTTCTTTGAAAAAAAAAGGGTGCCAGCAACCGCGTGGTTGCCATCGAATTATAGAGCCGCAAGGATAGGGAGGATCATGTCCCTGTCGCTCAGAGCAATGGTGAAGGCAGAGAGGTTCCCTCTGTCCTCACAACCGGCAACCAGCAGGTTGCCGGTGAAGGAAAAGAAAAGGGGGAAACAATAGGGGCAGGGGGCAAACCCTGTCGCCTGCCGTTCGCGGTGAGGAGGCGCAGAGGAGTCCGTCCCCTCTGCTCTTACCACCGACTTATTGACGATGGTCTGAGATTTAAAAAAAATTAAAAACACAAAATGTGAAGGTGCTGCTGCATTCAGATGGACATCAGAAGGGTGCCCTGCAGCAATCATTGGCATCCGTGAGGTCGCTGAAGGCAGCTGCACTGCGTGTTCAGATAGAAGATAGGGTCGACCCAAACGTCGGGCAGACTTGGTCTGCACTTAATAACAGATTGAGTTGGTTGTGTCACTCGGTCTGAGCATAACCCAGACCGAGCTGAGTCAACGAATGAAAAAGTGACTCAGTTTGGGTCTGCCCAGTTCGAGTCAGAAAAAAAATACCTTTGATAGACCGACAGACCAACTCAGTTTGGACAGACTGAGTCGGGTATGAGTATTTTTAGCAAATCGACTTGGTCTAAACAGACCGAGTAGGATCTAACTTAATGCGACAGATCGACTCAGTTTGAACAGACCGAGTCAGGTCTAATTTGCTTTTGGCAAACTGAATCGAGTTTGATTTCTTGGCAGACTGGCTCAGTTGGGATAGATCGAGCTAGATCCATATTTGAGGTAGACAGACTTAATTTGGACAAACTGAGTTAGATTTGCTTTCGGTGAATCGATGCAGTCCAGACCGAGTCGGCTAGGTTTTATAAAATATATAATGAATAAATAATATATATATGTGCGAGAGCGGATATGGACATGTACACGGAGAGGTGTGAAAATTGAGAAGGTCAACACCTCAATTTTTTCAATATGAGTTGCATCCAATTTGGATCCAAATCGAATCCAAATTTAGATTGGATCTTGTGTACATGTGAAAACCCCAAATTTTTCAAAAATTTGTAAAAATGACCTGTTTGCCCCTGACTCCATCTTCTGAGAAAATCAAAGCGATTTCAAAGCTAAATTTCAGTCATTCTTCAGATTTTCGGAATGAAATCCATATTGATATACTCAAAATTCAATTTCGAATCCAAACCCAGTGTTTTAAATCCAAATCTGAGCCCCGTTGTTCGATTTCTAAATTAAAATTACAAAAATACCAAAAAAAAGGGTTCTGAATTGCTCGGGCAGTTCATCCGGCACTCTGTTGGATCCCTAACTCTGTATTTCTCGATTCGAGGCTTTAAACCTCGAATATTTTCTAAAAATCCAGACATAAATCCGCTTTCTGAAGAAATTTTCTCAAAAATCGCCTTGAGTTCTCAGAAAAACTCCCTTTTGTAAATATTTTACAAAAACACAAAAAAATTAGTTTTGATCTTTGGTTTCTCGTAAAACTTTAGGATTTTATTCTAAAAATGCAAAAAAAGGGAAAAATAACACAAAAACCAAAAAATTTGGGAAAATTATGAGAAAAACGAATGAGTTTAAATCAATTTTGCTAAAAAAAATCATTTTAAAAACATTTTTTTATGAAAAACCTTTTGAAGGAGCCTCTTTTTGGAAAATTGAAAAAATCTTTCACGCATAAGCTTGGTTCTTTTTACGAAACCCTAAGCCCTCCTTTTTCTGCCAAACCCCTCTCCCTTTCGGCCTCCATTCTCAAAAACCTCCAGAACCTTCTCCTCCTGTTCAGTCGCTCGATCGCCATTGAGCCTCACCCTTTTCCTCTCTTTGCTTCGCCCATCGCGGAACCACCTTTTTTTTCCTCCGCCCATCTCCAACTGATTTTCTTCTCAAACTTTCCTCTTCCTCCTTAAAAGGAGGCACACAGGACTCCTTCGACTCATCGCTTTTCACCTCCCCACTTCTTCCTTCTGCTCGACGATCGCTTCTTCACCACCGCACCTCTCTTCTGCAACAGGAATCCGTCTTTCACCCTGTTTGCCTTCTCCCTTTTCAAGCTTTGAAGTTCTACAACGGCAAACAAGGAGTTTGATCTGAGAGTACCAGGCTTTCGGCAGAACTATGATCGGATCTCGCCCCTTTAACACCGATAATCACTTTCTCAAAAGTTCCTTGTTTCCCTCTTTCCTCCCTCTCGAGCTTCGCCTGCAAAAGTAGAAGAACGGTTTCTCAAGGTGACCCCCCCCCCCCCCCCCCTAGTTGTTCAAGAAGGATCCAAATCCCTACAGGAACCAGGTAAGAACCCCCTTTACATCTTTTGATTTTCCGTAAATGTCTTCATATATTGTGTCGATGTTCCGATTTTGGTGCTTATTCAGCCCTTTTCTTACTCTTTTCACACATCGATGGTGAGATCGACCTGCATATAGCAGGATCGATCCATCCAATGCTACAACAAGGAAAACGATCACGTTCCAACACCTTCTACCCCTTCTTTCATCATTTTTTTTCTTCTTTTTCTCTCTTTCTCTTTTTTTTCTTATTTTATTTTTTGTTCACTACCTTTTAGCATTTGATTTTGATGTTGGCAGCGTCGGATGGCCTTTGCTTGCTATATTTCAACTACTCGAGGCATTCCGCTCCATTATCTCATCATCCCTGTTTTCATGACTTATTGTGAATTTTTTAATTTACTCTTCTGTTTATACTGTTTTAGATTCAATATTCTTTATAGTTCATTCACATCATTCTCCAAATTTCCTGCATTCCTCTTTGGGGATTTGTTGATGAGTCCTCCACTGAAAATCGACTCAATACTGCCAAAGGGGGTTTCAACCATGTACCACTGCTACCTTGATAAGGCTGCGTTAAGACTTTTTCAGAAGTTTATTAACGTTGATAGGATCTATATGATGATAAGTTCATTTCTGAACAATGCCGAATCTCATGGTGCTTAACTGTGTCTTTGTGGCCCTCACATTTCATATATGGGCTTTTGTTGTCTCACTCTGCCGTGAAAGCATGAAGGTGGCAGAAGTCGGTCTGGGGTATGTCGAGCAGCAGAGACCAATCCGATCATGTCAATATGCACTTGCCTCATGGGCAAACTCAATGTTAGAAAATGTGAAATCAATGGTTGTGATCCTCTTTTGTTCAGGTCTACAAGGAAATAGCAAAAACCCGTCAGGTATGAAATTTCTTTTTTTTTTTTCTTTATTGTTATACATCTATCCTTCTGCAAGTCAGCGCTAGCCATCACCTGCGCACCTCACGTTGTTGCACCGTATCACTCCACTCACCTGTCAATTATAGCAACACCACTTTGATATCCACCTCACTACACCCTCAATAGTTGCTGGCACTCATTTATGTTACCTGATGACTTATTTCCCTTGAATAATTTCCTTTTCAGGGCATCATTATATGGTGAAACAGAATCCAATTATTGAAATGCTTCTCTTTGTTGTATGATAACCTTAATTGTAAGTAAGCTTGTTTGTCCCCATAGATTCATATTAGTTTTAACTCCAGCATTGAGATTACTTTCTTTAGTGTTAAGTCAGTTGCTTTGGTTATAAACCACTCTAGATCACTACTATTTGCAAGCTTCATTGTGTTCGATATTCAAGACCTGTACTCACATTTAGAACCCTATCCCAGTCTAGGTAATATAGGCCAATAGTTTGCATTATCAGGACTGTTAGCAATAATATCTTATTTCTACATTTTCTGGATGTAATGTGTTAAATAGGAATTGTATTGGCTATATTCTGTAACAAAGATTCAACATATAGACGTGCATGACAATGGTTCCATTTCATTCTCCTTCTAAGAATATTAGTGACCATATAAGTAGTTAATACTAGAATTTAATTCAACTTCTTTTCATTGAGATGCAATCTATCCATTTACATTCTTTCTCTTTTTTTTTTTATGAATTCTGCGTCTGCAGATTTCTGTTGCCAAACATATATCTGATTGCTAATTGGTGGCTATTCTTTCTATCATTGCTTTAATCCAGTTAATTGGGATATATATATATATATATATATATATATATATATATATATATATATATATATATATATATATATATATATATATATATATATATATATATATATACATTTATATATTTACACAAGTTCAGTATGTTACACTCCATATACTAGTTTCAGAAGGTTGCTTTATATCACCCAGAATATTGAAGAAAAGCAGGGATATGATTATAACAACTGTTATATGATGTCAAATGTGCAACTGAAAGCTCAACTAGTAAGAGTAGAACAAATGAAGATGAAATTTCTGGTAGGAGGGTGGTTGTTTCAGTATGTTCAGCTGCCATTTCTGTATCCTCGATTTCACCTCCACCTATTATCCAACACTATACAGCAGCATTGCTGCCACCCTTTTGCAGAAAATTCTCCACACCCAGCTCATCCCCATCACTAATCTGCACTGTTGCACCGGTAGCAGTCCTTCGTTACCCCTTTCATGTTGCCACCACTATCTGTGACTGCATCCACTTCATCCATTAAACCCACCTTCTCTCACTGCTACATCTACTCACATATAGCCACCACCATTCATATCCACAGCAGTTGCTGTAATTTCCTACAGCCACCTTCACAGCACCATTGCTGCGATTCATCATGTTTTCATGATCATGCCAAGTGCCACAACAGTATGCTGTTCACAATAAATCCCCATTTGTCCTTGTCTATATCATTTGTCCTTTGTTGTGTTTCCCTGCAAACAGCACCATCAATACCCATCCACCACACCATTGCCTAAATTAGGTAGTCCTGCTGCAAACAGTATTGTAGTAGTACCCAAAACCTGTTATCAGGCACCTTACTTCCCCAGCCTTCACCATTACTGCACATATGCCATATACATTCATTAGATGGTCATTGTTGTACCCTACATATAGCAGTGCATCCATGAGTTACATCTCTTCAGCAGATTTCATTATATTAGTACTAAGCATTTACTTCCCTCATGTTTATCTCACTGACATTATTGTACAAAGCATACATCTTATTAGCTGTATACCTATAAATTTCCTTTTAAATTATTATTTCCATGAGTATACCTGAGTGTTTTATTAGTTAGGCTCAATGTAATGTAAACTATCTTCTACATGTATCTTTTATACGGTACTAATCCTGTTTTGCAGAAAATATGCAGTGTTACCCTCCTTCTGAGATTAGAAGCCTTGTAATTACAATTGATGTAATAGTTAGATGCTAAATGAGAATTTACATTTCCTGCTTTAGGTAGAATGAATGAGCATTGTAAATGTCATGAATTGCTTGTTTTCATGCATTTTTGCCTTTATTTCTTAAATTCTCACAATGGTGAAACACGAATGGCACGTGCACCATTTCGTAAGAGGTAATTAATCCTAAGTTGATGATTTACATCAATGGCCATAGTCAGGATGTAAACAAGACTTAGTGTTTTTATCTTTTACAAAATAACACTGGATCCACACTGGATCCTTTTTCAAAAATCACCATATTTTCTTTAAATATTTTCCTCTTTTATCAGAATTTAATTTAAAATTAATTCAACATATATACCAATGGCCATAGTCAGGGTATATTGAGAATTAACTTCATTTTAAATTCTATAAAAGCACCAAAAATGTATTTCTCTCTTCACTTGAATTTAAATGTGGTTATTATATAATATATTCAATGACCATAGTCAGGGATATATTATATCTTCAACCCCATTTTTAATTTACTTAAAGAATGAAATAGCTTTTCAAAAACCAATTTCAAAATTCTTTAAGTTCATTCATCATTCAGGATAGAATTGCATCATATTTTCAAAATTCTTTTCAAAAACCCAAGTGATTTTGAACATCTTTTCTTCAATTTCTACTTCAAACTCATCAATTCTATCTCTTCTTCAAAGTTCAAATTTTGACTTTGAAACCAAATTCAAAGTTCGATTTAACTTCGATTCATTTTCTAAATTCCAAATTCAAGTTTCAAATTCAAAGTCCAATTCGACTTTGAAATTCATTCTCAAATCAATTTTGAAAATTCCAAAAATCCAAAGTTAGATCCTAATCTCAACTTGGATCCAGATTTTTAAATATCAATCTCCATCTTTTGGATCTTAGACTTCAGATCCAAAATCCATTTTAGGATCCAGATTCCAATTCTACTTTGGATCTCAGATTTCAAATCCAAATCCATTCTAGGATCCAGAACCCAATTCTACTTTGGATCTCAGACTTCAGATCTAATTCCATTCTAGGATCCAGAACCCAATTCTACTTTGGATCTCAGACTTCAGATCCAATTCCATTCTAGGATCCAGAACCCAATTTCCCTTCGGATCTCAGATCTTAGATCCAATTCCATTCAAAAATCAAAATCCAATTTCATCTTGGATCCCATAATTCAGATCCAATTCCCACTTCGGATTCTAAATCCAGAATTCGATTTTAAATCTCAACTCTAATTTAGAATCCAGACTTTGGATTCAGATTCCATCTTGAATTCCAACTTTCAAATCAATTCTATTTCTCAAATTCTATTTTTTCCCACATTTCATTTTTTTCAAAAGTTAGAATCCAATTCCATTTCATCGTTATTCTGATTCAAAGTCCATTTATGACTTTGGGATTTCCTTCTTCTCCCTTTATCTCAATTTCAAAATCTTTTCCCTCAAGATCAAGATTTATTCTCAAACTCTGATTATTCCAAAAACTTAGAACTTTAAATCTCAAGTTCTAAGTTAGAAACCATTTCTTCATTCTATCATCAGATTCAAGAAACACTTGAAAAATTTCAAATTGTTTTCAAAAAGAGCATACATCTTTGCATTTCATAAGCATGATTATTTGTGCATTTAGACTTAGACTAAATTCTTAGATAATTTCTTAGCAAAGCAAAAAACATGAATTCGACCCTTGGTTCGATTACCCCTGGTAAAGGCGCCAGGAACGGTCGAACCTCGTACCGACGAGCGGATCCCATCTCCCAATTTTCCCGCAAACATTTCAAAACAGAGGTGAGTTATTTTCTCAAATATTTTCAAATTAAGGTCAAGTGAGACCCCGCGAAAGAATTCCTCTTCTCTTCTTTTCTCTTCTCTCTCTTTTATTTTTCTCCCTTCAAAAAGGAGGAAAATAGAGGTTAGAAAAGGAAAAGAGAAGGAAGAGAGAGAAAGATACAAGAGGAAAAATTTTGCGATGATCACAATACATCAAGTAGATCCAAAATAAACTAGATCCAATTGGGTTTAGCCCAAATCCAAATATTTTTCATAGTTGATGCCATACTTGTGACAATCCATCACAAAAAGGTTTGGTTCGGGTGTACCAGATCCAAGATCTAGTCTGGTTTATAGTACTTAAACGATCTGCTTTGGAATAAGAGTGGATCTGGATCCAGAATTCAATCGAAAGATCTAGTTAAACTAAATTTGAACTATAGTTAATGTGAATTAGGTATGGTGTAAAGACAAAATAAATCAAGAAAAAAATATATGAACCCAAGGATGGTCGAAGAGTAAAAAGATAATTTTTCCTCGAAATACTCAATTAATAAATGAGGCATAACTTTTCACCCCGATGTCAGATTCAAGTGATTTTTAGATCCTTGGATTCTTCTCTTAGAGTATGATTCATTAACAAGAGATATGATGACAAACTCTTAAAGAACAGAGTCAAAGTTTGGCATTAAAGCTTAGGTATATTTTCCTAATTTTTCATAAAGACAAGACTTCAATTGATGATACACAATATTTGTCTATTTTAGATCAGAGCTTGCTAGAAGACTAAGGTAATTTTTTAGAATTAGAATTTAAACATTTGAGGTAAGTAAACATTTACAAAATTCTCTTTAGTTAAATAAAATACATTCTAATTAGTTTAGACATCCTTCAATGTGATTCCATGTGTTTTAAATATGCTAGTTTTATCTTATTTTGAATAGAACAACTATTTAGCATGCTTAAGAATCCATAACCTCGATGTTCAGTATGATGCTTAATTATGATGATACATGTTACATGTTTCTTGATTTATGACATAATTTAAATTATGAATGTATCCAATGTGGAGATAATCAAGACATTACTATATATAAAAGATTGATGTATGACTTTGAGAAATGAGTGTAGAGTTCCAGAGTTCTGGGATAGGATTTGTCTTAAGAATGTCACACGTATGCCTTGGGAGGGGCATTGTAAGTATCGTGACTTATTGAGTTGACTCTGTAGTGGAATGTTATCCTTAAATATATGACATGTGTATACGTATTAAAAGTCGTTAGTAGACATAGATTGATGATTGTATAAGATACTAACTTTAAGAAATGAAAGTTAAAAGAATAAGTTTCATAGGGTAGCCACACATAGCATGATAAGTAACTCTACTAGGTGAGGCATGGTCTAGGTATTATTTGTAATGTGTACCTCAATCGTACCTTGGGATTTGCTCAGAAGTTTCTAAGTGATCGTTAGGGGCTAAAACATTGCCCACTAGACACATGTAGAATGTTGCATGAACCACAAAACTTTGGATGCAAGTAAAGCTTCTTGATACCTTGGGGGCAGGTATAGCTCCTTGAGTACCTTAGGGGCAGGTATAGACTCTCAAGCTCTTAGGCTAGCTACTGATGAACACTTTGTGGCACTCGGTGAGCAGCTGCATCACTTGTGTTCATATTCTGGTCTGATTTGGACTATGTTGTTGTAAGTGGTTCATATGTCTAGCCAATGCCTTAGACTCTGAGTTGTCTACATAGGTTGCTACACCCAATAAATCTATTTTCGAAATAGCCGATTAGAGTAGAATGAGAATGTTTTCTTTGAGAATGATGATAGAGAACGGTAAAACGGGTAATATTTATAAACATGTTTCCGTGGTTAGCAAACTAAACTAAGATTAGGAGCTTAGAGCTCACTATAGTTGTAACAGTTATGTCTAATTTGTAAATATAAACTTAATAAGTTGTAGACTCTTGGTTACAATTGTAGGTTCAGGGATTGTTGCCAATAGAAAGAACTAATCGTGAACTTTGGACTCAGCTACTACCTGACTTCACAACATTTGAACTATTTTTTATTTTACATTCTGTATTTATTCTACTTATGTACTTGTAATACTTTTTGGATGGTAACAGTTATTGTCAATGGTGGTATTGACCTTCATTTATTATAAAAAAAAAACTTCTGGCATGGTTTTGAAGTTAATTTGGTAATTTTCCTTTGAGAACAAATGTCTAGGAGCCCAGGCTTAAGAGGCCCTGGTTTTGGTCGTTACAATTGAACAGGAAAAGGAATTGCCCGCCGAAGCACAACTCTCCCTCTCAAGCATCCCACCAGAATTTCATGCTCTCTTCGTTTGTAACTTGATTTTTTTTTTAAAGAACTGTAACTTGAATTCTCGAGCCTACAAAAAAGATCGAGAGTACTTGTAATAAGCTTTTCCACATTCCCAACCCTCTTCTCCACCTCGTGTCCTCCCTCCATTACTAAGGCCATCCTTGCAATTTGTATTTTGATCTGATAAGCCCAACAATCATGGAGTCTTCAGAACAAAAGACCCACCACCACTTGGTGAGTAAAGCCCCATTAAACCTCCTAAGGTTCCTTATCCCCAACCCCCAAATTCATGCAGTGTCGCAATAATCTCCCATCTAGCTAGTGACTTCATTTTATCACCTACCCATCTTTGGCAGATAAAGTTGTGTAATTTTAAACAAACTTTTATACACATGTTTAGGCTTTAGAGGTAGAATCATAATATGTAAGAACATACCAGACTAGAACAATGCATCCAGTGGACAGAGAGATGTCTGTATCACAACCCAATCAATCTAATGCTTTAGCAACAAAGACTAACAAACACGAAAAGAATCCTATGATGATCCTAACTGTCCAACTAATGCATCTTGACAGTTGGATTAGTCTACCTTACTGGTGATTATGTGATATTAGATTAATCCACACCGATGATGGAGGGCAAGGATTGACTTTGGATGTATCCCATCATCTCTCTCTCTCTTGCTTAGCAGGAAAGAGAGAGACAATTCTCGAACAGATGAAACGATGGTTGCCGTCAGAAAAGGAAACGGTTCCCTTGGAGGTCCGAGCTTAAGGCCGTGTTTGTGTGTGATAGATAGCCATTTTACACACTAGAGGTGGGTTTTCCACGAAAATGGTTCCTGGGGGAGGGGTTGGTCCGATTTAATTTTTGCAGCAATGAAATCCATCAAAAGGGGGTGCTGCGGCACCCATTCCATAACATCTTTATGAAAACGGGTGGTCATGTTAATCCAAGTGTTGTTTCTTAGTAAATCGACCATGCCGAACACATCTGTACGGTCAAATTTAAGTAACACATGGGAAAAACCCTTTGAAAGCCTGATAGGGTGCGTGTATATATATATATATATAGTATTGCGCTTGTTCTGGCACGTTTTTTCGTTTTGGCTCATTGGGGCCTTCAAAAAAGCATAGTTTTTGTGTTTTTTTTCTCACATATCTAACACCGTAGATGAGATCTATAAGTTTTGTTTAGTGGGAACCGGCTTTTGGATCACCGGAATCTGACCTGAATATAGGTTTTTTTGGTAATCCTAAATCAATGGTTATGAAGGCATCAATTTTTCTGGTTCATAAAAATACAAATTTTTTGTGGAAAAAACATGATCCAAGAGATGATTCTCACTAAATCAAGCATGATAAACACATCTAATGGTTCAGATCTTTCATCAAACACTTCAAGCTGTGGGGCCTAACATGGCAAAATGAGAAAAGCGGGCCTAATATGTTAAATTCTCTCACATATATATATATATATATATATATATATATATATATATATATATATATATATATATATATATATATAGTGAGTGGTAGCTGCCTAACCACTCTTTAAGCCTCTACCTGGCTTTGGAAGGATTTTTCTTATGCTTTCTAAAATCTGATCATCGAAATGTGATCTACATGCGTGATTTTATAGGAATCGACTCTTGGATCATCCGATTATGACACCTAATTAGTTTTTTATAAAATTTAAAAATCAATGGTTTACAATTTTCAAAAATATTCAATACTTAAAAATCATCTTTTTTATTGAAAAAACATGATGCAAGTTTCATTTCTTAGTGAATCAACAATGCCAAATACATCTGGGTCAGATTTGCAAAAAAAAAAAACTCAAAACCCTTATTCACTGGTAGGAGCCTGACAGTCAGGCTCAAAAGTGCTCAGTCAGCTACCACTTTTCCTATATATATATATATATATATATATATATATATATATATATATATATATATATATATATATATATAGGCACACTTGACAATTTATAACTTGGAAAATTCATGCAAGCTTTATTTATCCTTGTTTTGTTTGTCAAAAGCACAAATAAGTTCACTTTGGATTACACCCTCTACCACAAATCCAGACAGCAAAATCTTCTACCCTCATTCACTCGCACAACATTGTGGATGATTCAAGAACCGATCGACCTCACACTATTAAACTTTGACACCACTCATCCAACAATCACAAGTAACAATTAATCAAATAAAATCGAATAATGGTTCTACCTCACAAACCTGCAGTCCAACCTCACCTCGCCATCCCCAGCCAGGCTGCTCATCTTGAGCATGGATTTCACAAAAGCCTTCTCAAAGTCCCCTTGTGAATTGGCAAACTTGCCCACAAGGCCTTTGGTTTTGCCGTTGGAGAGCAGGGCTTGGTCAGAAGAGAAGAGGCCCTTCCCCTCCAGCAGTTGCTTGTAGTACATGTTGTCGAACACTGAAGCAGTTGAGTCCATGGTTGACCCTGCACTCCTCACCTTGTTATGCTTGGGGCATGTCTTCTTCAGGCTCACAGCAAGGGTCGATGCCATGGTGGGATCCACATCATGGACCGAGTTGAACTTATGGATCCTCTTTTGGAATGATGAACAATGGGAGAACCCAAGTGTATGCCCACCTGCATTTACCCACAAGGGTGTGCTTTATCATGGTAACTTCTTTTTTTTTATTGTTTATTCTGGTAACATTTGGCAAATTTGTTCCCCCTATCCCTTATGTCATCCCTATCTTCATACCCCTTCTTGGGATCTCATCGATGCAAATTTTTTTGATCGAACCGGACTCCATAGATGTGATCTACATCCTTCATTTATTTAAGATCGTCATTTAAATTGCTGAAGTCAACTTGTGCTCAGGATTTTTTGGTGATTCAAAATTCAACGATGCAACATTTTGTGATTTAAAAAAATCATATTTTCAACAAAGAAATGTGATCCAAGGGTCTATCCTTATTAAATCGACCATGCTGAATCCATCTATGAGGTCAGGTCTCATCAAAACAACTTGCATCATAAGATTTAAGAGGGTATGAAGATGGGGGATGACATACGGGATGAGTGGAACCCGACACAACTTTTGGTGGTTGGTAAAAAAAACAAAAGAAAGAAAGAAAGATCTATGACTAGATTCAGAAACAGATGCACCTCTTAGTGGAATCAGCCCCATGGAGATCACCAAGATGCTTATCAAATAACATTCAATTATCAAGATGCTCATATATATGTACGTGGCGCATGAGCCAGGCTCGAGCAGAGCCTGGACTTGAAGACTTGGCTTGATGCAAAATATAGAGGGCTCGAGCCCAAGCCAAGCTTGAACAGCCTTTAACTTTGAGGGGGCAAGATTCGAAATCACCACCTCTTGGTAAATGAAAAACTTGGTGCCTGGGCTCGGCTCATTTTACCATTTCAGCCGAGCCCGTGCCATGCTTAAACAAGCCGAACCCCAGATCGGGCTGAGATTTGTAAAGGCATAGATGTGCATTCGTCTTAAGGTGAGTTCGATCTGACTACGTATGTATGGATGATGTTCAGCCTCTGAGGAGGCTTCATTTCAAATTAGTGTCCCAAGTCCCAACTAACTAACTTGGTCTCTTGAATCTATGAGGCTCTAGTGAACTTGGTTAGCCACATTTGTCAAGGCTGTTCAAACTCAAACTTTGGTACCATGTTCATAATCAGGGAGGTTAATAAGCGTGACTTATATTAATTATCTTTACTAAATTATTGTCACCTGAGAGTGCCACTAAATCATCAATTGAAAGGCCCCTGAGAGAGAAGCTCTGGTTCAGTTGAGAGAGGTTGAATGTAGGAACCGGTAATAATTTAGTTTCAGCGGCTTTGGAAATTCTTCCATCTTTCCTTCCTTTGGGCACCTCCCAAGTTGGTCCTCCAGACTAAAAGAGAAGCAAAAGATGAAACAAACATTATCAACTGTTGTTTCCCACTGAAATAACAAAAACCAAATATTATAACTTCATTAAAATCTATGGTAAATTAATGACACCGACATATTCCACTCCTACAATACAATGCAGCTCATGAATGGCAACTAGTAGAACAATCAATTTCCAACAATGACCTATGTACAACAAAGTCGAAACCAGATCTTTTCGTCGAATATTATGAACAAATTAAGTTCCAATTTGGTCTGATGAAATTGGTGTCACTACTTACAAGTAGCACTGCATCCCGAGCAGCAAGTGCAAGAATATCAGCACAAGAAACAACACCCGGACACTCGGCTTCCAGCTTCTTCTTAGCAGCATCAATAACATAGAACGCATGCAAAGAGATGTTGGGTGGCCCGTCTTTCTCAGCAGTGTTGGTCTTAGTAGAATTCAGCAACACAGATCCATCACAGCCCTGAAAGAGAACTCAAGTCAATCAGATAATCTAAACAAACACATTAAGAACTCAAGGCTCAAAACTTGGTACACTGGTCCAAGGGCTAGTCAAGTGAAATTTTGTGGATGGTTAGACCTATTTTTCCATGTTATCAGACTTCACTTTATGAAACAACCATGAATCTCTGTAGGCACTCAGGCTGATCGAGTTTAAAACCTCTAAATGTGATAGGAGTAACTTGACTCCATTGGCATTGCGGTAGATTTGAAAAGTCCGTGTAGCTGGAACAGTTTGGTCAATTTTTAAATGGGCGTAGCTCAAGTCTATTACAAATATAAGAGAGAGAGAGAGAGAGACCCTGATGAAACAGTCGTGGAAGTGCATCCGGAGGAGTGCAGCTGGAACAGTTTGGTCACGATTCATGGCCTTCTTGACAGTTTTTGCGACAATGGAATCAACCTTTGGGCATGATTTGTCATAGTAATCTGTGCTTAGTGAGCCAGCTACAGAAACAACAATGGACAATACCACAAGAAAATGAACAAGTACCACAGCCCCCATCTCTCTCTCTCTCTCTCTCTCTCTCTCTGAATGCTTAATGTTGATGTGAAGAGCTAAGACAGGGCCTCAGGATATATATAGAAGGGGAAAGATTTGAGAAAAAAGTATTTGGAGGGAACAAATTTTGAGTTCATTTGTTTCTTTCTCATTGAACTTACTTTCATGGAATTCTTTAATTTGTAAGGTAAAGGAACATGGAGCCTTTAAGACTAAGAAATATAGTAAAGAACTTGCTTGGTATTTGATAGTTTGAACGGATTGGTTAGTAGAGTGGTTCAATCATGTTGGAGGGATATTCATTTCGTAAAATGAACTAAATTAAGCAGCACTTCAAATTGTCTTGATTGGACTTCTCTATCTAATAGATATGCACTTGGGTGAGAGGGAGGTAAGCAAGATATAGTTTTATTGGGATAAGTCTTTGGTGCCGATGTGCATACAGTATCAATGTGTTCAATCTTACCTCATGCATTTTTAAGTGGATGGGACTATACAAATAGGCTTAGTTACAAATGATGCTTTAATCAAACAGTTTGGATGCAGAAGTCTTTTTTTCAATTATATTTTGGTGCAATATGGACCAATTTTCGGCTGTGCACATCCACATCAAAGATGCAACCATTTTGTTGTGGACAGTTAAACATCCATCCATATTTATTGTATGCATATGCGTAAAATCAAAGTCAGTCCCAGTTTCTTAGAACCAAGTATTAATCCTAATTTTTTATGGATCCAAAGTTGGCCCGGAGTTGTAGGGGTGGCCCCCTACCCGTAAGGTGGGGGTTCGTGTGACTGTTTTTCTCCTTTTATTTTTTTGTGTTTCTTTCTTCGATCTATCTATCGGTAGGTCAAAGGGCCGTTTCCTAACAGGCAAAAGGCGGTTGAGATCGCCAACCAGGCGTGCCCATCCATCTCTAACCATCATTTGAAATAGGATGGGTTCCATCATACATTCAATCATAGCCATCCAATCAATGGCTAAATAGTTCTAGCTGGATGGCTACGATTGAATGTACGATGAAACCCATCCTATTTCAAATGATCGGATCCGTTTCCCTGCAAATGTTATGATGGATCTAATTATCTTTGGCTTTTGGTAATTTATGCTAGTTTCTTTGATGTAAACAGACGGCTTTGAACTGTATAAATCACAGTTTAATGTCAATAATGATATATATATATATGAGCTTACTCAAAATTTCACTTGGTGCACTCTTGATTAGCTTTCACGTAGGGATGTCAACGGTTTGAATCTAAGCATTTCCAAATTCGATTTATTTTTTTTCTAACCATGAGAGCAATGAAAGCACACAGGAAAGCTTTCATGGTAGAAAAATAGGAAAAAATTGCTCTCTAACCTGACGGCGAATTCGAAAAGCAAGTCTTGAATTTCTTTGTTGCCGCGGGCAACGTCGTTCAAGTTGTCTCCTCAAAATCTCCTTCATTGTTGCATTAATTTCATTAATACGATACAATGAACTTTTATATACAACTGAACCAATACCCTCGACAAATGGGTTGGAGTATGCTAGGTCTAAAATCATTCTTGGGAATGTGGACGATACCATTTACGACTAATTGGATATTGGCTAAACCGATTCTGATCAGTGTTTTACATATGTAAACTTATTCAGATATCCACCAAACTCGAATATTTATCACATTCGGGTGCAAAAAATCAATAGTACTCTCTTTGTAAAATGGTACCATCTTCGAAATGCCTTACACCAATTTGCCAAAACTCTCTCCACATCCAAAATTTCAATTCTTGACTCTTTTAGGCCATTTTTATTTTTTGCATAGGTGAACCGCCTGATGTTTCCGTGATAGATGCACACATTGTTCGAATGTCACAACATCTCAATAAAAAAGTGATTTGCATGAACATTTCTTAGACCTGATGAAATTCACATAAAAGAATTTGCTAACCTGGCTAAGTTGAATCCTAGAAAAGAAGATTCACATATCAAATGTGCATCTTCTAAAGTTCACAAGCCCTATGCAAACCTTTTAAAATTGAAAAAGTTCTAGCTCAACAGATTCACTCTATACATACGTGGCAGTCATATCATTCACACAAGCATCATGTGAACCTCTTTTAACTAAAAAAATGCTTAAAGTCAAGACGTACATTCACAAATATATGTTAGACCTTTGCAAATTTGTATTATGAATGTCTCTAAACTTTGATCATTTTTATTTGAACTTTGCAAGTTTGTGTCACCTATTTGTGGATGTCACGATTTTTGCGCACATAATATGCATACCTCCTTTAACTAAAATTGCATAAGTCTAGACGTACGTTTGAAAGTGTGTGTTTTTATTTTCGTAAATATGCATTGTGAATGTCCTTATCTTCGCTTGTCATCTGATTCAAGTTCGGCTGGTTTGTGTCATTCATTTACGGTTGTTCCCTACCTTCACCCATATAACATTTGGACCTCCTTAACTAAAATCACATAAAGTCTAGATCCACAAAAATCAAACATTCGCACAAGTCCTATATTCGCAAGATTTATATGTAAGACAACTGCTAATTCAAAACAAATATAATTAAAATATGAATGTCCTTGCCTGTTGTATTGGCGCACCCTTGGAGGTAGCGCTAGTGTAAAATGTGTTCTATTGGCGCAAATATTGACTTGTGTCACAAAAAAGGCTTACCAATAAAACTTATTTTAACAAAAAAAAAAAAGTCATGGGAAACCAAACCAGGGGCATTCGAATACAAGAGGAGGAGGCAGGATGGAGTTTGTTAGAGCAAACGTCTTCCTGTCACATAGCCTCATCACCCCCGAGATCTTCAACGTTGTCCATGATGCCCTCCGATCCAACGGCGCCCTCGTCACCCTCTGTTGCGACCTCTTCTGCAACTCCTCCAGCGACTGCCATGCCACCTACTCAAAAAACTTTTCACTGACACAAAAGTCGCATCAATGAAAACTGGTTTGCTGGTGCCAAAATTGCACCAGTCAAAGTCTTTTTCATTGGAAAATGTAAATTATGCTAGAAAAAGCTTTACTTGCAAAGCTTTTACTGGCGCAATTGTTGCCCCAGTAAAACTATTATTTCTTGCAGTGAATGTCTTCCACACATTTGTGGATGACCTCCTGATGTTTGCGAGAAGACTTGCAAATATCCTATGTATATGCAAAACTTCTAAGCTCAGTTGCGAACATTTTGAATTTGCATATTCAACATGTATTCACAAATATTTTCATGACGATTTTTAGAATCTCTTCATCCTCGCTTGTTACATTTATGAACCATTGCACAAGCATTGAATGTGATGCTTTATATATATAAAAGCTTTGTTTCGTATATAAGGACTATTTTTTGCATAAAATTGGACTTCTTAGCTAGGGTTTTGTGATCCCCAACCCGTTTCTCTCGCCAAGTTTATTTAACGAGGTGTCATTTTTTTTTGCCTTATCTGTGTCATGTGGCGACACATCATGTGAGTTTTTTAGCGTTCGACACATAATCAACTATAAGATATCCCGGTAAGCACAAATTTCACTCTTTGTAACAGTTAAATTAATTATTTTTTGAAATAGTGGCATGAATCAGTTATTTTGTAAAACATAACATAGTTCTCAAGTTATTTTCGCATATCTAATCACATACTCTATTTTTTTGTTTAATTAAATTTCATGTGAGTCTCTTTTGCCCATTTTTTTTCTTAATTTTGTATGCTTCATTCCTCAAATTTAGGTGTATATCTTGTTTTATAAAGATGACCAAGGAACAAATGTTTAAGTTATTTTTATATTTTTAATATTATATTTTGTTTCTTTTATATAATTAAAATTTATGTGAGTTTCCTTTGCCCTCCTATTTACCTCTATTATCTAATTTTTTTGTACAGAAAATTGTTCATCTGTTATTATACAGATGATGAGTGAAAAAACTGTCATTGGGACATCAACACCTATTGATGAATCAGAGAAAGATGTAAGATATGTAAATGTTACAAAAAGGTTATTTGAATTTGCTCTTTCTGTCATAAATCTTGTGAAATATATTAAAGTTGCTTTCTCTTGAATACTAGTTTTTTCAGAAATAATACCCATAAGTTGATGGTTCATGCTTTGAGGTACCGAAGAGGGTTGATACATCTATAGACAAGGAACATGCTCTATGGCCAAGAGCATGGGTTTTTGATATAATTCATAAAAAAATGCAGCAATAATAAGACGAAGTCAAGATTGTTGTGATCAAATAAGAAGACTCAACTATATTCACTAAAAAAGAAGGGTTTAGTAAGTAAAATTCTTGATGCAAAAAAGGTTGATGTGTTTGTATCTCCAATAATGTCTCTCGTCTAGGAAGCATCTAAAGAGGAGGATGTTAGTAAATAGTTAGCGGTTAAAAATTGTAAGGAGCTATTGACTTTGGATTCTTCGATAATTGCTAACCTACGGGTTCGACTGAAGGAAGCAGGAGAAGTAACCAAGAATGGGGTCCGATTATTTATCTGTGTCAAACCTGTGAGATCCAAACAAGCATTCAGAGCTGGGTATGATTTGTGAAATTTCATACCTCACCTTGGTCCAACCTAAGCTCCAACTAAAATATGTATTTTTTAATGTAAAATATATTAACAATTAGTATTTTAGGGGTCTTCTCTGAGTCTGGTTTACGTTATGATATGGGCCGCAGGTGTGGTTTTGCATTAGGTTGGTTCCAGGACCCAGTACCCGCACCATAAAATCGGATCTGAGTTCAGATCAAAACCCATCAAACCATGTGCCAATTTCTAGAGATTGAATGACACTGTTATGAATGGTAAAGTTGCTCCATTTAAGCCAACGAATCAAGGTTTTGAATCCCATCAACTAGTTGTTGACTATCAAAAAAATATAATTAAAAGAAAAAGTGGTAATGGCAGCAACAGTAGCTACAATAGTAATATATAACGGTAAAGAAAATTGTTAGAATTTTCTAGGCGGCTAGGCTACTGTCTTTTGCTTAGATAAAATACTATACATATTTATTACCATTAATTCAATGAATTAATTTTTAATAAATTTAATCTTGCTTCCTTTTGGTTCATAGATGTGTTTTACAAAATCACAAGTCTGCATGTGGTCGGCCACTGCTTTAATTATCATGGTTGGGGCACCTAAGGCTGGATGGTCACCAGTAGGGATGCATAACGAGCCGAGCTAGCTCAGGCTCAATTACCCATTTAAGTTTGGTTTGGAGCTCGTTCATGCCTTAAATGAGTTGAGCTTGTACATGGCTCTGAGCAAACGAGCCATGCTTCATCGGCTTACTAATAAGGCTCAGATAAAAGTATATATAGAGTATGCTTGCAAAATTAAACCAAGAAGTCATTTTTTGCATAACGGGTAGGGGATCAAATCTCACCTTTTCAAAACTCTTTACGTTTTTTTAGAAAACCATTCAAGCTGGGCTCGGCTCAAGCTCAGAAGCAAGCTGAGTCTCGAAACTTGAGCCAAGTCTCAGAACTTGAGCTGAGCTTGGATAGGGGCATTTTGAAATGAGTTGAGTTCGAATAGCCCAGGCTCGGCTCAAACCTGGCTCATGTGCATCCCTAGTCATGTGCTTAACCTAGAGTTTTACCTTGCAAGAAAGCGAGTTCATTAAGTGACCCATTAAGCGAATCCATTATCAGCATATGAGTACTACTAATATTTCATAATAGTGTATAATTAAGAAGCATGGAAAGATTTTTAATTGACCTCTTGCGACAGCCAAACCTTCAGCTCACTTCATAGTATATGATCCGGACCGCCATGTATAGCTTGTTTTCAGTGTTTTTGATTACCCAAAGCTACGTTAAGGGGGCCTTGGGTTCTAAGCCCATGACAGTATGATTCATGTTTAAAAAAAGAAAATTAGCACTTTTGATATTTTTTCAGGGAAAAAAAGATACAAAAGAGCTCAATTCAAAGCTTTCTTATGTACAAGTTTGTATGTTACTATGAGCATGTTTTACTTAATTAGAACCCATTAAGGGTTATCTTTTGTCAGGGGTGTCCTTGAGGAGGAGGACCAGCACCTGCTGCTGCTGCTATGTTTTTTTTTCAGACAGAGAAAGCTGGGTTTAGGCAGACCCCGATCAGTTATAAAACTATACCATTGGGATTAGAACTTGCAACGTCCCAACACAAGGTGGTGTGCACTAACTGCTCCTGACAGACAAGCGGTGCCTCAGTTGGTACAGCTGCTGCTACTTAGAGACACTAACAATGCATCCTCGACCTCCCTAAACGCATTCCCGCGCACAAGTGACATGGCATAGTCGATGAGCGCGGCATCACAAGGGAATGTAAGTGCACCATCGATGCTAAAACCAAACTCTTCCTCTGCCATGTTCAGCAATTCCAGGAAGACGGGCAGTGGAGGTAAGCAAGGGGAACCATGAACCTTTTACCATCGGCCGCATACACAGCAAAATGGCCCTTGTTTGCAATTGCGGCCACTTTGCCACTAGTGTGGCTGTCTTCAACAACACCATCTGAGATCCTTCTCCTCCCTCTTGCAGCCATCTTCTGCCACTTCCTGACAATCTCTACTACCCTCTTTGCCTTGACCATTCTTTGCAAGATGAGTTGTAGGAGACTATAGGAATGTAGAGGTGACTTGAGAGTCTTTCTTATACTTATAATTTTGGGTGTCCTGTATATAGAAGATAATAGATTGGCATATCTTCGTAGTCTTGGGTAGATGGGATCTGAGATGCACGTGATGTGGGGCCTATAAGACGTAAGCAAGGAAGATGGGCGTGCTGGTAGTTAGCATAACATTGAAATAGATACCATGACTGGGGACCAACATATGCAAGAAAAGCCAGTCAAGCCAACAATTAAGTGTAAGAACAACAAATTTCAGAAACTGTGGGTGGTGGGGAGTTCGTTGAGACCCAGGTGGAACCAGATATGGACCAAATTTTTGGGTTTGGTATCGGGTCCTAATTTGGGTTTAATAGGGTCTACTATTAGAAAAACTATACCTGAATCCGATAAGAACTACATGAACCAAACCTGGACCATACCCTGTAAAACCATATTTTCTTATCATTTTTACATTGAAAATTTGCGGGTCTTAATCGAAACTCAGGACTGGTCCAGGTCTGGTATAAAATTTCACAAACTATACTCAGGTCCATATATTAATTAATCGGACCTTTGAGTCCAGACCCAGGTCTTAATCAGGTTTTTTTTATTTATCACCATACTCGGATCCTATAGGGTTTGGTTCAGGTCAGGTTCATGTAAACCTCACCCATTGACACCCCTAGGAAGGATGACTTTTGCTATCTCCTGTTGGATTGGTGCTACTATTTTTCTAGCTCTCCAAGAACAAAAAATAGATGTTCTAGGATGCAAGTGGGCAAGAAAGCTTTCCATATCTTTTCACGTATCTATGGGGGAGTTTGATTGCACGGACACAACTGCTTAGAATAGTCATATGTGGACACTGGTGGCCGAGTGCAGAGGTGTTCTGGACAAGTCGCGTTTTTGTTCCAATTGTTCCACTCTCTTTTATCTTTTATCTTTTTTTTGTCTCAAGTGTCTCGAACACCACTCCTCCCCTTACGAAAAGTTAGCCATGTTTAAGGCATGAACCTGCGTCTTCTTGTTGAAGTTGAGGTTGAGTTATGCTTCACTCCTCTCCCCATCTTCATACCCCTCTTAAATCTTATGTTGCAAGTTGTTTTGATCAAATCTGACCTTATAGATAGATTCAACATGGACTATTTAATAAGAATCGACCCTTCAATCAAATTCTTTTGATGAAAATTTATGTTTTGTTCACCATTGATTTTTGAATTGCCAAAAAAATTGGCATGCAAGTTGGATTGCTACCATTTAAATGTTGATCTTCACAAAAATGAATGATGTAGATTACATTCATGGAGTTTGATTTGATCAAAACAACTTGAAAGGATATGATGATAGGGATGACAAATGGGATGAGTAGAACCGATTTGACCAACATCATCACCTTACCATAGCACCAAGCAATGGTAGGACCTAAACCTTTTTCCACTTTCCATGCTTGAACCCTCATCATGCTAACACCACCAAGTCTGATTGTTTTCAGTATTGTTGTGAATCAACTTATTCTTATTGTATCGGTAAAGAATGGATACAAAATGAGTTGGTTGGGCTTATTTTTTTTAATAATATAAAAATGATTTAAAATATTTTTAATAATTTTATATTGTTTTAATATTTTTTGCTGACATGTGTCATCTTCTGATTAAAAGTTAGCCAATTCAAAATCAAAATCGATTGATTCCTGAAATCATTTTGGCAATAGATTCAGGATTTGAAACGGTTCTGACAATATTGCGGAGGCCTCATAGTGACACCAAGAAATGGCCATCTTGTATTGCTATAAGCTTGCTCATAACACTGAGGTCTATACGTGGGTCACACGTAACACTAAGATTAATGGGTCAGACTAGGTCAAGTCTTTCAGGGATAGAAACCTATGCTTCTTGTAATGAACTTTGTGGGGGTTAGGGCACTCGTCTAGGTCCTGCATTTGGTCGACTTAGGGAAATCATAGGGATGGCAGTGGATCAGGGCAGGGGTAGGTGACAAGGTCTCCACCTCTGCTCCGTCTCAAAATCCTTTCCTCCATCCCCACACAGGTTTTGATTTTAACATTCATCCCCCTTTCATGTCCTCTATTCCCTATCCAAACGGTGCGAGGTGGGGTGGGGCCCCATTTTCCCTTAGTCCATTGCCATCCCTAAAGAAGGATTGAGGACAGGGTAAGCTAAGGATCAGGATGGGGATGAGGTAGGGTGGGGGAAAGCATAAGTTTATCTTTGCCTTCATCCCCGCACGGGTTTTTGATTTGAACCTCCATCCCCGCACGGGTTTTGATTTTAACCTCCATCTTCGTCTCATGTCCTCCATGCCGAGTCCAAATGGGGCGAGGTAGAGCGGGGCCCCATTTCCCCCTAGTCCACTGCCATCCCTAGGAAAACACATCCAAAGATAAGGGGTTAGAATTTTGGCTACATATTAATGGATTATAACCTGGATTAAGGTCCAGCGTGCTTGGGTATGATCCAAAATTAATATAGAAACTTTTTAAATTCAGGACATGCTTGGTTGCATATGCTTTTGGAGATTGTCTTCCTCCACTGAGGTCCATATGGATCTTAACAGCCATGGGTCCAGGTTAATCATCATAATAAGATCCAACCAATTCAAGTTTTAAATGGCCCTGAAAATTTTGCCCAAAATTAAATGGATCTCAACAATGAGTTTTTCCTCAGGATTGAGAGAATGAAAAAAAAAGAAGAGTTTAGAAAGTTGAAACATGGAAGTATGAGTGTAGTGGCCTACATCGCCAAGTTTAATTCATTGTCCAGATTCGCTAAGGTTTAGTATCTATAGAGAAGCATAAATACAAGCTCTAAGAGCGTGCACAAAAGCTCAAGATTTTGATAATGGGGGGATTGCTGCAAATTCAGAAGTTCACCAGATTGGTAGAGATGGCATCTCGTTATGAGTTTTGGGATGCTCGGACAACAAAGTCAAAAACAGAGGAGAAACCAAAGCAACTACAATAGAGACAATTCAGTTCATTGTTTCATGGTTTCTTCAAAAATAGGAAAAATAATGGCAGATTTTCAAAGGCGCATGAAAGAAGCAGTGGGGGAAACAACAATAAGCAACAGGGGAAGAAGCCTGAATAATAAAAAGTCAAGAAGCCCTAGTACCAAGGGCCACCTTTTACGAGCAATAATAATTGTAGGACTTGTGGCTTCAAGCATGAAGGCCATTGTGATGAAAAGAATATCAAGTGCTATAATTGCGGACAAACATGATACATCGCGAGAATGTTCCCCAAGCCAGTGCAAGGAGATGGAGTAAAACCCATAGACAAACCAGTTGCTATAGGCCGAGTTTATGCGACAACTTTGCAAGAAGCTCTAACTAATCCAAAAGTTGTAGAAGGTACACTTTTGATTTCTGGTGTTAGTGCTCATGTTCATTTTTACTCGGGTACTACACATAGCTTCACTACCCCTACCTTTGCATCACTATTACTTGTTCTACCTACATCTCTAAACATAAAATATCCAGTAGACACACCAGTAGAAAAAACCATTTATGTAGATAAGGTTACCAAAGGACGCATTATACAAATCAAACAAATTGAAGAACGTTTTTTGTCAGTGGAGATCCTCATATTGGAATTTAAGTGAGTGGATATTATTTTTAGCATAGATTGGTTATCTAACTAGCATGCGATGATCAATTGTCAAAGAAAAAGCATCAGTTTTTAATACTCTGAAGCCCTAATATTCACCTTTTAGGGTGTTAAAAAACTAGCAAAACTGATAATTATTTCATGTCTTCAAGCCAACTGTTACCTTCAGATGGGTTGTCTTAGGTATTTGGCTTATATGAAGAAAGAAGTTGGTGATAACCTTTCAGTCATGGAGGTAGATATTCCCCACAACAAAGCAGTGGATTAGCGACGTCATATGTATGTCGCTAATCCGTCACTAACCGGCTTAGCGACGGATAGATGACGTCACGAATTTTTTGATGCTAACTGGCGGTGGAAAAATTCCGTCGCTAATTGCGACGGAATAACGAACAACGGATTCCGTCGCAAATCCGCCGATACTAAACGACGACCTCGGATTAGCGACGGATGTAAATCCGTCGCTACGCCATCGCTAAATTATATGTATAGCGATGGATATATCCATTGCTAATCCATCGCAAACTTGAAAAAAAAATTTAAAAAAAAAATTATTTGAAAATTAAATATCAAGAACGCTACAATTTATATTTCCTATACAATTTATATTTCCTATAAATAAAAAGCAAAGTACACATAAAATTTCATATAAAAGAAATCTACAACAATTAATCGTTCCACTTTAAAATTGACAAGTTTAATTATTTATAATTCAACAATTACAATTCCGAAACAAAAAAAATAGAACTTCTTCAACACATTAATCTAATCATCGCCAAGATTTTATGCGTCTTCTTGTTCATTGCCTTAATCTGTCCCTTCAGCTCCGCTACGCTGATTATCGCTAGCAGCCTACACAAGAAAAGAACAGTCAGTATTGATAAACAAAATATATTGAAATAAATTATACAATATATGTGATTCTATCATGTGCTCATATGTGTTCTAAGGCAGTAAAAAAACTCTATATGTGATTCTATCATGCTCATATGTGCTCTAAGGCAAGCAAAAAACTCTATATGTGATTCTATCATGAATGATATGTTCTAAGGCAGTAAAAAAACTCTATATGTGATTATATCATGTTCATATGTGTTCTAAGGCAGCTAGAAAAACTCTATATGTGATTCTACCATGCTCATATGTGCTCTAAGGCAAGCAAAAAGCTATATATGTGATTCAATCATGCTCATATGTGTTCTAAGGCAGTCAAAAAATTGAATATGTAATTATAGCATGCTCATATGTGTTCTAAAGCAGTCAGAAAAACTCTATATGTGATTCTATCATGCTCATATGTGCTCTAAGGCAGGCAAAGCAAAAAACTTTATATGTGATTCTATCATGAATGATATGTGTTCTAAGACAGTAAAAAAACTATATATGTGATTCTAGCATGCTCATATGTGTTTTACGACAGTAAAAAAACTGAATGTGTGATTATAGCATGCTCATATGTGTTCTAAGGCAGTTAAAAAACTGAATACGTGATTATAGCATGCTCATATGTGTTCTAAGGCAGTCAAAAAAACTTTATATGTGATTCTATCATGCTCATATGTGCTCTAAGGCAAGCAAAAAACTTTATATGTGATTATAGCATGCTCATATGTGCTCTAAGGCAGGCAAAAAACTCTATATGTGATTCTACTATGCTCATATGTGCTCTAAGGTAGGCAAAAAGTTATATATGTGATTCGATCATGCTCATATGTGTTCTAAGGCAGTCAAAAAACTGAATATGTGATTATAGCATGCTCATATGTGTTCTAAGGCAGTCAGAAAAACTCTATATGTGATTCTACCATGCTCATATGTGCTCTAAGACAAACAAAAAGTTATATATGTGATTCAATCATGCTCATATGTGTTCTACAACAGTCAAAAAACTGAATATGTGATTATAGCATGCTCATATGTGTTCTAAGACAGTCAATAAAAACTGAATATGTTAAGGCAATCAAAGTTACATGAAATCTAACGACATGCAATATATTGCATGAAACTTTCATACCTGAGAGGGACCTGCAATCGAAGTTCCCCTGTTCAGCAAAAAACTGTTGAACTCAGCTCGGAGAACGTCAGCGACAGTTTCATGGAAGCAGTCACGCATTGTGTCCTTAACGATCTGGCGTACATCTTCACCGGAAAGAATAGGCTGCTGCTTGGAGTTTGTGGTGGCGAAAGAAGTAAGTGAGTCGTAACTGGAAGAAGCAATAACAGGTGAAGTATTCATATTACTCTTAAACCCGAACACACGACCCTTTTTTAGTTCACCTGCTGCAGTCAACCATGCTGCAGGATCAAATGATGGATGTTGAGTAGCGTCATCGCCATATCGCTCTACCATCTGTTGCTCGTATGCCTCCTACAAAATAATGTTTAAAGTATGCATTAATAATTAATGATAACATTATGATAACTTGCATATTGCAATAATTATTAATAGAATAAATACATACCGTTGTCATTCTCGCCTTCTCTGATACGAAATCTCCCGTTGTCTTTCGTTTATGTGTTTCAACAAACACATCCTTATATGGTATAATGCCTCCTTTTTCTGCTTCCTGTGAAGTTAAATGATAAAAGATTTAGTTAACAAGTTTGCAAAAATACTTATAAAATTAATATTATATATTGATGAGTTACCATTTTCTTCAGGTGGCTCTCAAATGTCTTAAATTCACCTATGTGTAGATGGGCTTCGGACATTTTCGTTCGATTTTGTGCAGCCTTTGCAGAGCGATTTCGAAATGCATCCCTCGCCCATTTATCGCACATTCCATCCCAATAATCTCTCCTGATAGTAATAGGGTCATGGCCCTTCCACTGTAGTGGATCATCTATTCCGCCAAATGCTTTTTTTGCTGCAGTCTTCATATTGTGCAGCATGTCTGCAAATCGATTGGCAGCCACCTTCTGTCACACCTTCCTTGCATCATTTTCCTCCACCGCAGTTGCGAAGCGATTCGAAGCCTATAAATATTTTCAGAAAGTTAGTAGACATGACTAAAAAAAATTTAAATAGGAAACACATTAACTATCAGAAACAACTATATACCGTGAATGAGGACCACAATCTATCTATCACCTCTTTTGGATACTCTTTCCATTGAGCGACTGGTCCTGGTAGATGTTGAAGAAGTGAATTTCTAATCTCGCGTACTACTTCTTGTGGCTCAAACCTCGTGCTGCACATGAATTGGTACACAGTAAATATCAATATAAAATATTTATAAGATATGCAATAATTGAAAACAAAATACTTACGGTCGATTATCGATATACACTATTCGAATGAGTCTTCTTGTGCCAGCCTGAGAAGACCTTGTTTCCTGTGTTAGCTCCTGACTTGTGTGATCAACTGGTGTAGGTGGGTCGTGTACAGGCGCAACATCATCGGTAAAAAAATACATTAGAAATTCTCATAATGCGTATTTCAACTAATCAAGCATCCAATTAGTTAAATGATATACCTATCACAGGAGCCCGTGAAGATGAAGGTTGGGTCTGGCTACTACTGGATGAGCGACCACTGTAACCTCAACGAACCATATTCTAACAAATAACATGTCATACAATACATTCAAATAATTTTCATCAAGTATTACAATACATTAAAATCATTCGCATCAAGTATTGCAATACATTCAAATAATTCACAACAAGTATTACAATACATTCAAATAATTCAAATCATTCACATCAAGTATTACAATAATTCAAGTCATTCACATCAAGTATTACAATAATTCAAGTCATTCACATCAAGTATGACAATACATTCAAGTCATTCACATCAAGTAATTGCAATGCATTCAAATCATTCATATCAGGTACTGCAATGCATTCAAATCATTCACATCATGCATTACAATGCATTCAAATCATTTGCATCAAGTATTACAATACATTACAATACATTCAAATCATTCACATCAAGTATTACAATACATTCGAATAAAGCCATTCATTCACATCAAGTATTGCAATGCATTCAAATAATTCATATCAGGTACTGCAATGCATTCAAATCATTCACATCAAGCATTGTAATGCATTCAAATTATTCGCATCAAGTATTACAATGCATTCAAATAATTAAAATCATTCGTATCAAGTATTACAATATATTCAAATAATTCAAATCATTCATATCAAGTATTGCAATACAACTCATTCATTCGCATCAAGTATTACAATACATTTAAATAATTCAAATCATTCATTGCAATGCATTCAAATCATTTACATCAAGTATTACAATACATTTAAATAAAGCCATTCATTCACATCAAGTATTGCAATAGAACTCATTCATTCTCATCAAGTATTACAATACATTCAAATCATTCAAATCATTCATATCAAGTATTGCAATGCATTCAAATAGAGGTTTGTATTACAAGATTTTGCTCACTAGCTTGAGAATTCTTCCTCGTCACTTGTTTGACTTTCATATTCTTCTTCTTCTTCTTCTTCTTCTTCTTTTTCTTCTTCTTCTTCTTCTTCTTCATTGTTTACCCATCCACTTGGTATATCATTTGGATCACATTCTTCTATGAATGTTTCATCGACCAATGGAGATATGACATGCATATCATGCGCAACATCGTGACCATAAGTGAAGTCATAGATATCATCTGATTGATAATAATCTCTGTCTTCAGCTAACTTGTCTTCATGTAACTGATCATACTCAGGGTATAGTTTGAACTTCACCTTGCAAAGTGCTCACCATTTATTTCTATCTGACTTTTTTATACTCGGATATGAAGTATAATAAACTTGTTGAGCTTGCGAGGCTAATATGAATGGTTCATATGTTCCAAACCTGGATTTATGATTCACCTCCACAATGCCTGAAGCTTTGTCGAGTCTTGTTGCAGTTGGATCAAACCAATGACACTTGAATAAAGTTACCCTGTTATTTATGCCTAAGTAAGTCAACTCCATTATTTCCTCTATAACACCGTAGTAATCATGTTCATTTTCACCGTAGCTGCTACCCTTGACACACACGCCACTATTCAGCATTGATTTTTTTATACCATAATCTTTTGTATGGAATCGATAACCATTTACGATGTACTCGTTGTATCTTTGCACAACTTTGGTTGGACCATTTTCTAAATCACATATTCCTTGATCTTTAACATCACCATGGCAGACCTACGCACAAACATAAACAATGATTGTGATCACGACCAATTAAGTAACTTAGTGTTGTTTAAAAGTACAAAATTTATGTTAGCTTCTTTACCAACTGTTTCAGCCACTCCACAAACTTAGTTTCACGTTCTTTTTGTACTTCTGCATCAGTGAGATGTGAAACTTCTCTTCGCAACTCCAGATCAAATCGTCTGCAAACCACAAATACTTATATTACCAAGCCATGTATCCATGTATAGAACATAAAAGGATTTATAATTGTGTTGCGTCTACATATACTTACTTGATGTATGGGTCGATCATTGAGCAATTAAAAAGAATATAGATGTGTGTTGTGTCTTGCTCTCTATTTGTCAAGAACCTTGATCGGCAACTACCAAATGCATGCCCAAGTGGTTGAAATATCGACAGCTTGTCAGCTACAGTTACTTGTTATCCATCATCGTTACGGGGCGGGCATGTGTAACGTGTTGGAATGTGAGGTTCAAAGTACATAGATGTAAAATTTGAAATCTCTTCTAAAGTGTACGCCTCACAAATAGAGCCTTCTACTCTTGCTTTATTACGAACCTTTTTTTTGAGGTCGAACATGCATCTGGCAAAAATATACATTTCAAATTTTAAATATCTGTCATTAAAGAGACAAATAAAAAAAAATATATACCTTTTAAATGGGTACATCCATCGATATTGGACAGGGCCACCAACCCTTAGTTCATATGGCAAATGTATGATCAAATGTTCCATAACATCGAAAAATGCTGGCAGAAATATCTTTTCTAGCAGACAAACAGTGGTGATGACAGAGTCTTCGAGATTCTTTACATTTTATACTACGACCTCTGATGCGCACAATGTTCTGAAAAATCCACTCAACTCAGACAATACCCCCCATATAGGTTTGTCTAATATATCATGGAATGCTAGGGGTATCAATTGTTGCATAAAGATATGATAATCATGGCTCTTTAACCCATATAACTGTCCATCGTCAATCTTCACAGCCCGAGCAATGTTAGAGACATATCCATCTAGAAATCGCAATTGTCTCAACCATTGACATACATGTTTTATTTGATCAGGTTCAAGCACGTACTTTGCCTTTGGTTTCAGTACTTTGCCATTATACTCTTTGAGTTCCAATTTTGGTCTTTTACATATTACTTTTAAATCCATACGGGCCTTTGAATTATCCTTCGTTTTCCCTTTAACATTCATTACTGTATTGAACACATTATCAAACACATTTTTCTCCACATGCATCACATCCAAATTATGTCATATCAATAAAGTCGGTCTATACGGTAGTTCCCAAAAAATAGATTTCTTCGTCCAATTGTGATCCTTCCCAAATCCACGGAAGGGTGTAAGACTGCGGGCATCTGTTAATACATCTGGAAAGTATCGCAATCTTCTTAGAATCTCCAGACAGTCTTGTGGATGGACCTTCCATTTCAGTTGTGTCTGCTTTAAACACATTCTTTTGTCGTCGGAATGGATGGTTGCTGGGTAGAAATCGACGATGACACTCAAACCAGCAAGGCTTCCTTTCATGCATCAATCTAAAAGCTTTGGAGTCCTCCATGCAGTACGGACATGCCAACCTCCCATGTGTGCTCCAACCAGATAACATATCATATGCAGGGAAGTCACTGATTGTCCATAGAACAACGTCCTTCATGTTGAAATTTTGTTTTTTGTGGGCATCATATGTGGTAACACCGTCATCCCACAGTACTTTTAGTTCATCAATCAATGGCCTTAAATATACATCAAGATTTTGGCCAAGTAAGGTCGGACCAGGGATCAACAGAGACAAGAAAAGATTTGGACGTTTCATGCACAAGCTTGGTGGAAGGTTGTATGGAGTTACAAATACTGGCCAATATGAGTATGGAGTTGATCTACCCCCAAATGGATTAAATCCATCTGTACATAGACCGAGTCTAACATTTCGCACTTCCATTGCGAAGTTCTTATGAGTACGATCAAAGTGCTTTCAAGCTTCAGCGTCAACAGGATGCGTGATCTTATTTTCATCGTCTCAAACTTTATTTGCATGCCATCTCATGTGTTTATTTGTCCTTGAAGACATATACAATCGCTGTAATCTGGGAGTGATAGGAAAGTAGCAGAGCGACTTGTATGAAACTTCCTTTAATCTCGTGCTATCATTGCCTCTTGTCTTTGGCTTGAACCGAGGATGCCCACATGACGGGCATGATATATTGTTTTCCTGCTCCTTGAAATACAACATGCAGTGATTTGGACAAGCATCAATCTTTTTGTAACCCATACCTAGAGCATTGACCATAACTTTTGTACGATAGAAATTTTGTGGCAATTTCTCATCTTTGGGCAACATATTCTTCAAAATCATGCACAAACAGTCAAAACATGATTAACTCAAATTATACTCGGACTTCAAATTCATTAGTTGAAGAACTGTAGACAAGATAGTGTGACTCTCGCAACCGTTCCAAAGTGGCTCATCAGCATCTCTAAGTAAATCATAAAATCTACTAGCTGCATCGTTTGGTGATTCTTTATTTACGAAAGTTTTTACATCACTAGAACTCATAGCAGAACCCTGTTCTGTTCGTGCGACATCAAATATCAAATCCATATATGGATTATTGTACACCATATTCATCCGTGCATCAAAATTGTTTCTAAATTCTTCTCCATGAAACGTCCAGTTCTGATAATCACTCACAAAACCCTTCCTGTATAGGTGATGTCTAACGCCATGAGGTTCTACAAATCGATTATTCTTACAAATCTTGCAGGGACACCTAATCTGACCTGTGGGATCTACTGTACTAACACTTGCCGTTGTAAATTCAATAAAACTTTCAACACCATCCATATATTCATGCGATAACTCATTGTCCACTATCCTACGGTACATCCATTCACGGTTTGCAGTCATTTTCTTATGATGTTACGAATAATAACCTAACGAATTAAAAGAGAACCATCATAATGCTATGATGAAGAAAATATCAAATTTATCATGCAATATATGATGTCATACAATAACAAGAATTATGATGCATGCATTAATAACTTAATATTTTCATGTGCAAACTATTAATGACACAATACAATCATTTGAAACATGCTTTTATTATACAATTTCACATTAAAAACACATTAAATTGAAAGTAACTACATGCAAGCATAAATACAATTACATCAAACATTGCAATACATCGCAATCATTCATATTAAACAAATGATAAACATGTACATGCAACAAACACACTTCAATATTCCACTAACTACTACCATGCCTAGCATGGACTCCGTACTCCAAAAATAAGAACACTTTCATATTCATACATTAAAAGCATGCTCAGCATGATCTCAGAACTCCAACAAAGCAACCTTAAATATCAACAACTAAGTGAATGTGTGAAAAATAAAGTGTTACATCTAATAAATTAAATAACATGTGATACGCTTGCATCACTTACTCACCACGGGTATTTACCCGATTTGCATTGTTTTTTTCACTTACCACCGGTGGCTGAGCACAAGCAGATTTCGTCGAGAAATATGCAAAAAACAATGTTTTAAAATGAAGTCACAAAAAAAAAAAACCGAGGCAAAATAAAACATTTTGCATAGGCCTTGAGAAGGCCAGTACCCAATGACCTACCGAAACCGCATGGGATCGACCCCCTACAGGAACACAGGGGGTCGACCCCCTGACAAAAACCGCAGGGGGTTGAGCCCTGCATTTCGGTAGGGGAGTCGACCCCCCGCCGGAACATAGGGGTTAACCCCCTGCCTTTTTGGCAGGGGGTCGGGGTTGATCCGCTGCCTGTTCCGGCAGGGAGTTAACCCCCTGCCTTTCCGGCAACGGGTTAACACCCTGCCTTTCCAACCCCTTGCCGGAACAGGGGTCGACCCATGCATGTTCCGACAGGGTGTTAACACCATGCCTTTCCGGCAAGGGGTTAATCCCCTGCCTTTCCAGGCAGGGGGTTAACCCACCCTGTGCTGAAAAGGCAGGGGGTTAACCCCTGCCTGTTCCGGCAAGGGGTTAGCCGCCGTGCCGGAAAGGCATGGGGGTTAACCCTTAACTCTCTGCCTGTACAGGCAGGGGGTTAACCCTCTGCCTTTCTTCGGGCTAACATCAGAAGCGGGCGTACCTTTCTTCGGGCGAACGGCGGAAGCCGCGACAGCGGGCGAACGGCAAACGTCGGGAGCAACCGAACGACGAGCGGCGGGAGCGGGCGAACGGCGGGAGCAGAAGCAAGGAAAGAAGAAAAGGAAAAGAGGTTTGGGATTAGGTATATCGATAATTAGCGACAGATTAGCGATGGATTAATTTTGTCGCTACTCCGTCGTACACGAAATTTACGAACATAGCGACGAAATAAATTCCGTCACCCATTCCGCTGCAATATAGCGACGGAAATTTGTCAGTCGCAAATCCGTCGCTAATGAGCGACGGATTTGGCGGGGGGATACATTCTGTCGCTATTTTCGTAAATTTTATTAATTATAGCGACGGATATATTTCTCTCATTAATCCGTCGCTAATTAGCGACGGAATTATTCTGTCACTAATTAGCGACAGAATTATTTCATCGCTAAATTCCGTTGCTAATCACCTATTTTCTTGTAGTAATTGTGCAAGAAATTATAAATGCGTTTCCAGAAGAACTTCCACCATATAGGGAAGTCGAGTTTCAGATCGATCTAGCTCTTGACATGACACCCATCGCTATTGAACCTTATAAGATGGGGCGTGCAGAGCTTAAAAAACTCAAAGATCAGTTGTAGGAGTTATTGGATGTTGGATTTATCCGACCAACGATGTTACCTTGGGGCACACCGATCTTGTTTATGAAAAAAAAGATGGGTCACTGCACATGTGCATCGACTACAAGAAATTGAATACAGTGATAGTAAAGAACAAGCATCCACTGCCAAGAATAGACAATTTATTTGATCAACTCTAAGGGGGCAGCCCATTTTCCTAAGTTGGATCTATGCTCAGGGTATCACTGGTTTTAAATTTAGGAGGAGAACATGGCTAAGATAACTTTTTACTCAAGATATGGGCATTATGAATTTCTGGTCATGCCCTTTCGGTCTAACAAATGCCCCAGTTGCATTCATAGATTTAATGAATCAGATGTTCAAGTCATTTTTGGACAAGTTCATAGTGATATTCATCGATGATATTCTCATCTATTTAGCCAATAAAAAACATCATGCAAAATACTTGAGAATAGTTTTACAAATACTTAGAGAACATAAGCTATATGCTAAGTTCTCTAAGTGTGCGTTCTGGCTAGATCAAGTCTCATTTTTGGGACATACCATCAGTAAAAACGAAGTGATGGTGGACACAACAAAAGTGAAAGTAGTGATCAATTGGTCTACACCCAAGAATGCCACAAAAATTTGAAGTTTCTTGATATTAGTTGAGGCGCTTTGTTGAAGGATTTTCAATATTAGCAACTCTAATGACCAATCTAACAAAAAAGGATGCGAAGTTTGAGTGGAACGAGAAGTGTGAGCAAAGTTTTTAAGAAATTAAGAAGCGATTAACCACTGCAAACATTGTTAGTTCTACTTTCTTTTACTCACAGTTTTATTGTTTATAGCGATACATCACATAAGGGATTGAATTGTATCTTGATGCAGCATAGTTGGGTTATCACATACGCATCTCAACAATTAAAGGTGCACAAAATAAATTACTAAACTCAAGATCTAGAGTTAGCAATGGTAGTGTATGTACTCAAAATATGAAGACACTACTTATATGAAGAACAATTTGAGGTTCATATTGACCATTAAAGTTTAAAATATTTGTTCTCCTAAAACAAATTGAATAAATGGAAGAGGTGATAGCTTGAGCTACTCAAATATTATAATTTTGAATTAAAGTATCATATAAAAAAATAATGTAGTGGTTGATGTACTTAGTTGAAAAGCAAAGTCAGCCACGAGACTATTTGTATCAAACCTGCTTGTCAGCATTGTGGAGCAAAAAGCAAAAGTGTAATGCCTACCAGGTCGAATGATGTTTGTCCAGACGACCTTAGGATCTGAAATTTTGGATAAAATCAATGAGAAGCAACCCTTTGATCAAGAATTAGGAATCATATCAACAATATCTAAAGAAGAGGTTCTAGATTTCACAATGGATGACCAAGGTATTCTGATATTTCGAGATCGAGTATGTATTCCTAAGGACAAGAAACTGAAGAAACAACTTGTTGATGAAGCACATCATTCCAGGTACTTCATTCACCATGATAGTATAAAAATGTACAAGGACTTGAAAGACAACTTCTAGTGGAATGGAATGAAGAGCGATATTGCTGATTTTGTCAGTAGATGCCTTGTATATCAGCAAGTAAAGATCGAGCATCAGAGACCGGTTGGATTCTTACAACCACTACCAATTATAGTATAGAAGTGGATGAATATAATAATGAATTTTGTTATAGGATTTTCTAAGACAAAGGACGGATTGAATGCAATTTGGGCGATTATCGATAGATTGAAAAAGTCTGTGTATTTTCTTGCGTGCAAAACAATGTGTTCCTTCGAGTAGTTGACTCGTCCTTTTATTAGGGAGATAGTGAGATACAGACGCCATTGTATTCGACAAAGATTTGAAATTCACCTCCAAATTTTGGCAAAGCTTTAAAGAAGCAATGGGGATTCAATTGAAGATGAGTACAACCTTTCATCCTTCGATAGATAGACAATAAAAAAGGATCATGCAAAGGCTGAGTATATATTGTGAGCTTGTGCACTAGAGCATCATGACTCTTGGCACAAGATTCTGTCATTAATAGAATTTGCTTATAACAACAATTTTCAGCCTAGCATTGTTATGACTCCCTACGAAGCTTTATATGGAAGATATTGTAGAACACCTCTGTGTTGAGACTAAGTAGGTGAAAGAAAAACCTTAGGGCCTGAATTGGTTCGATAAATGGAAGAGTAGATCAAATCCATATGTTAAATACTCCTAACAGCTCAAAGTTATCAAAAAAGTTATGTAGATAAGAGGCGATGTGAGTTAGAGTTTGAGCAATGTGACCACATTTCCTTGAAGATATCACATTTTAAAGGGGTACTAAGGTTCGAAAAGAAAGAAAAAATAAGTCCAAGATATATTGGACCCTTCAAACTTTTGAAAAATATAGGGTCTACAACCTATTGGTTGGCATTACCCCTATCATTGTTTAGGATGCATAATGTATTTCATGTATCCATGTTAAGGAAGTACGTGACAGATCCTTCGCACATATTGGATACAGTCGAATCAGTGTTGGATTTCCAAGAAGACTTACGTATTAATGAAGAACCAATTGAGATCTTAGAATTCAAAGCGTATAAACTGAGAAAGAAGGTTGTTCCAATGGTTCTTGTAAGATGGAAGCATCACAACAAGAATGAAGCTATGTGGGAGAGTGAGGTAGACATTCACGTATAATTTTTCTATTTATTTTTTAGTAAGATTCAAGATGAATCGTCTTTTAAGGGAGGTAAAATTGTAATGTCGCCCAAGTGTGTTACACTCACCTGGAGCGGTTATAGGAGGAGAGGGTCGTTACCCCCTCTTCCTCTCTCACGAATGGAAAGTAGGGAGAAGGATAGTAGCAATGTATCTCTAAGGGGGGGTGATGAGCATTGCTCTTCACAATGCTCCTCACCCATGGCTATAAAAAGCCATGGGTCCCTTCTCTCCCCTATCAATTTCGGCAAAGTGGGGAGAGAGAAAGGAGACACCCAAAGAGGAAACAATGATTGAGAGGGAAGCGGACAAGAGAAGAATGTGCAGCGACAATAAAGAACGCCACCGTCGGCCAAGTAAACACCTCTTCCCCATTTCTTTGAAAAAAAAAGGGTGCCAGCAACCGCGTGGTTGCCATCGAATTATAGAGCCGCAAGGATAGGGAGGATCATGTCCCTGTCGCTCAGAGCAATGGTGAAGGCAGAGAGGTTCCCTCTGTCCTCACAACCGGCAACCAGCAGGTTGCCGGTGAAGGAAAAGAAAAGGGGGAAACAATAGGGGCAGGGGGCAAACCCTGTCGCCTGCCGTTCGCGGTGAGGAGGCGCAGAGGAGTCCGTCCCCTCTGCTCTTACCACCGACTTATTGACGATGGTCTGAGATTTAAAAAAAATTAAAAACACAAAATGTGAAGGTGCTGCTGCATTCAGATGGACATCAGAAGGGTGCCCTGCAGCAATCATTGGCATCCGTGAGGTCGCTGAAGGCAGCTGCACTGCGTGTTCAGATAGAAGATAGGGTCGACCTAAACGTCGGGCAGACTTGGTCTGCACTTAATAACAGATTGAGTCGGTTGTGTCACTCGGTCTGAGCATAACCCAAACCGAGCTGAGTCAACGAATGAAAAGGTGACTCAGTTTGGGTCTGCCCAGTTCGAGTCAGAAAAAAAATACCTTTGATAGACCGACAAACCAACTCAGTTTGGACAGACCGAGTCGGGTCTGAGTATTTTTAGCAAATCGACTTGGTCTAAACAGACCGAGTAGGATCTAACTTAATGCGACAGATCGACTCAGTTTGAACAGACCGAGTCAGGTCTAATTTGCTTTTGGCAAACCGAATCGAGTTTGATTTCTTGGCAGACCGGCTCAGTCGGGATAGATCGAGCTAGATCCATATTTGAGGTAGACAGACTTAATTTGGACAAACTGAGTTAGATTTGCTTTCGGTGAATCGATGCAGTCCAGACCGAGTCGGCTAGGTTTTATAAAATATATAATGAATAAATAATATATATATGTGCGAGAGCGGATATGGACATGTACACGGAGAGGTGTGAAAATTGAGAAGGTCAACACCTCAATTTTTTCAATATGAGTTGCATCCAATTTGGATCCAAATCGAATCCAAATTTAGATTGGATCTTGTGTACATGTGAAAACCCCAAATTTTTCAAAAATTTGTAAAAATGACCTGTTTGCCCCTGACTCCATCTTCTGAGAAAATCAAAGCGATTTCAAAGCTAAATTTCAGTCATTCTTCAGATTTTCGGAATGAAATCCATATTGATATACTCAAAATTCAATTTCGAATCCAAACCCAGTGTTTTAAATCCAAATCTGAGCCCCGTTGTTCGATTTCTAAATTAAAATTACAAAAATACCAAAAAAAAGGGTTCTGAATTGCTCGGGCAGTTCATCCGGCACTCTGTTGGATCCCTAACTCTGTATTTCTCGATTCGAGGCTTTAAACCTCGAATATTTTCTAAAAATCCAGACATAAATCCGCTTTCTGAAGAAATTTTCTCAAAAATCGCCTTGAGTTCTCAGAAAAACTCCCTTTTGTAAATATTTTACAAAAACACAAAAAAATTAGTTTTGATCTTTGGTTTCTCGTAAAACTTTAGGATTTTATTCTAAAAATGCAAAAAAAGGGAAAAATAACACAAAAACCAAAAAATTTGGGAAAATTATGAGAAAAACGAATGAGTTTAAATCAATTTTGCTAAAAAAAATCATTTTAAAAACATTTTTTTATGAAAAACCTTTTGAAGGAGCCTCTTTTTGGAAAATTGAAAAAATCTTTCACGCATAAGCTTGGTTCTTTTTACGAAACCCTAAGCCCTCCTTTTTCTGCCAAACCCCTCTCCCTTTCGGCCTCCATTCTCAAAAACCTCCAGAACCTTCCCCTCCTGTTCAGTCGCTCGATCGCCATCGAGCCTCACCCTTTTCCTCTCTTTGCTTCGCCCATCGCGGAACCACCTTTTTTTTCCTCCGCCCATCTCCAACTGATTTTCTTCTCAAACTTTCCTCTCCCTCCTTAAAAGGAGGCACACAGGACTCCTTCGACTCATCGCTTTTCACCTCCCCACTTCTTCCTTCTGCTCGATGATCGCTTCTTCACCACCGCACCTCTCTTCTGCAACAGGAATCCGTCTTTCACCCTGTTTGCCTTCTCCCTTTTCAAGCTTTGAAGTTCTACAACGGCAAACAAGGAGTTTGATCTGAGAGTACCAGACTTTCGGCAGAACTATGATCGGATCTCGCCCCTTTAACACCGATAATCACTTTCTCAAAAGTTCCTTGTTTCCCTCTTTCCTCCCTCTCGGGCTTCGCCTGCAAAAGTAGAAGAACGGTTTCTCAAGGTGACCCCCCCCCCCCCCCCATAGTTGTTCAAGAAGGATCCAAATCCCTACAGGAACCAGGTAAGAACCCCCTTTACATCTTTTGATTTTCCGTAAATGTCTTCATATATTGTGTCGATGTTCCGATTTTGGTGCTTATTCAGCCCTTTTCTTACTCTTTTCACACATCGATGGTGAGATCGACCTGCATATAGCAGGATCGATCCATCCAATGCTACAACAAGGAAAACGATCACGTTCCAACACCTTCTACCCCTTCTTTCATCATTTTTTTTCTTCTTTTTCTCTCTTTCTCTTTTTTTTCTTATTTTATTTTTTGTTCACTACCTTTTAGCATTTGATTTTGATGTTGGCAGCGTCGGATGGCCTTTGCTTGCTATATTTCAACTACTCGAGGCATTCCGCTCCATTATCTCATCATCCCTGTTTTCATGACTTATTGTGAATTTTTTAATTTACTCTTCTGTTTATACTGTTTTAGATTCAATATTCTTTATAGTTCATTCACATCATTCTCCAAATTTCCTGCATTCCTCTTTGGGGATTTGTTGATGAGTCCTCCACTGAAAATCGACTCAATACTGCCAAAGGGGGTTTCAACCATGTACCACTGCTACCTTGATAAGGCTGCGTTAAGACTTTTTCAGAAGTTTATTAACGTTGATAGGATCTATATGATGATAAGTTCATTTCTGAACAATGCCGAATCTCATGGTGCTTAACTGTGTCTTTGTGGCCCTCACATTTCATATATGGGCTTTTGTTGTCTCACTCTGCCGTGAAAGCATGAAGGTGGCAGAAGTCGGTCTGGGGTATGTCGAGCAGCAGAGACCAATCCGATCATGTCAATATGCACTTGCCTCATGGGCAAACTCAATGTTAGAAAATGTGAAATCAATGGTTGTGATCCTCTTTTGTTCAGGTCTACAAGGAAATAGCAAAAACCCGTCAGGTATGAAATTTCTTTTTTTTTTTCTTTATTGTTATACATCTATCCTTCTGCAAGTCAGCGCTAGCCATCACCTGCGCACCTCACGTTGTTGCACCGTATCACTCCACTCACCTGTCAATTATAGCAACACCACTTTGATATCCACCTCACTACACCCTCAATAGTTGCTGGCACTCATTTATGTTACCTGATGACTTATTTCCCTTGAATAATTTCCTTTTCAGGGCATCATTATATGGTGAAACAGAATCCAATTATTGAAATGCTTCTCTTTGTTGTATGATAACCTTAATTGTAAGTAAGCTTGTTTGTCCCCATAGATTCATATTAGTTTTAACTCCAGCATTGAGATTACTTTCTTTAGTGTTAAGTCAGTTGCTTTGGTTATAAACCACTCTAGATCACTACTATTTGCAAGCTTCATTGTGTTCGATATTCAAGACCTGTACTCACATTTAGAACCCTATCCCAGTCTAGGTAATATAGGCCAATAGTTTGCATTATCAGGACTGTTAGCAATAATATCTTATTTCTACATTTTCTGGATGTAATGTGTTAAATAGGAATTGTATTGGCTATATTCTGTAACAAAGATTCAACATATAGACGTGCATGACAATGGTTCCATTTCATTCTCCTTCTAAGAATATTAGTGACCATATAAGTAGTTAATACTAGAATTTAATTCAACTTCTTTTCATTGAGATGCAATCTATCCATTTACATTCTTTCTCTTTTTTTTTTTATGAATTCTGCGTCTGCAGATTTCTGTTGCCAAACATATATCTGATTGCTAATTGGTGGCTATTCTTTCTATCATTGCTTTAATCCAGTTAATTGGGATATATATATATATATATATATATATACATTTATATATTTACACAAGTTCAGTATGTTACACTCTATATACTAGTTTCAGAAGGTTGCTTTATATCACCCAGAATATTGAAGGAAAGCAGGGATATGATTATAACAACTGTTATATGATGTCAAATGTGCAACTGAAAGCTCAACTAGTAAGAGTAGAACAAATGAAGATGAAATTTCTGGTAGGAGGGTGGTTGTTTCAGTATGTTCAGCTGCCATTTCTGTATCCTCGATTTCACCTCCACCTATTATCCAACACTATACAGCAGCATTGCTGCCACCCTTTTGCAGAAAATTCTCCACACCCAGCTCATCCCCATCACTAATCTGCACTGTTGCACCGGTAGCAGTCCTTCGTTACCCCTTTCATGTTGCCACCACTATCTGTGACTGCATCCACTTCATCCATTAAACCCACCTTCTCTCACTGCTACATCTACTCACATATAGCCACCACCATTCATATCCACAGCAGTTGCTGTAATTTCCTACAGCCACCTTCACAGCACCATTGCTGCGATTCATCATGTTTTCATGATCATGCCAAGTGCCACAACAGTATGATGTTCACAATAAATCCCCATTTGTCCTTGTCTATATCATTTGTCCTTTGTTGTGTTTCCCTGCAAACAGCACCATCAATACCCATCCACCACACCATTGCCTAAATTAGGTAGTCCTGCTGCAAACAGTATTGTAGTAGTACCCAAAACCTGTTATCAGGCACCTTACTTCCCCAGCCTTCACCATTACTGCACATATGCCATATACATTCATTAGATGGTCATTGTTGTACCCTACATATAGCAGTGCATCCATGAGTTACATCTCTTCAGCAGATTTCATTATATTAGTACTAAGCATTTACTTCCCTCATGTTTATCTCACTGACATTATTGTACAAAGCATACATCTTATTAGCTGTATACCTATAAATTTCCTTTTAAATTATTATTTCCATGAGTATACCTGAGTGTTTTATTAGTTAGGCTCAATGTAATGTAAACTATCTTCTACATGTATCTTTTATACGGTACTAATCCTGTTTTGCAGAAAATATGCAGTGTTACCCTCCTTCTGAGATTAGAAGCCTTGTAATTACAATTGATGTAATAGTTAGATGCTAAATGAGAATTTACATTTCCTGCTTTAGGTAGAATGAATGAGCATTGTAAATGTCATGAATTGCTTGTTTTCATGCATTTTTGCCTTTATTTCTTAAATTCTCACAATGGTGAAACACGAATGGCACGTGCACCATTTCGTAAGAGGTAATTAATCCTAAGTTGATGATTTACATCAATGGCCATAGTCAGGATGTAAACAAGACTTAGTGTTTTTATCTTTTACAAAATAACACTGGATCCACACTGGATCCTTTTTCAAAAATCACCATATTTTCTTTAAATATTTTCCTCTTTTATCAGAATTTAATTTAAAATTAATTCAACATATATACCAATGGCCATAGTCAGGGTATATTGAGAATTAACTTCATTTTAAATTCTATAAAAGCACCAAAAATGTATTTCTCTCTTCACTTGAATTTAAATGTGGTTATTATATAATATATTCAATGACCATAGTCAGGGATATATTATATCTTCAACCCCATTTTTAATTTACTTAAAGAATGAAATAGCTTTTCAAAAACCAATTTCAAAATTCTTTAAGTTCATTCATCATTCAGGATAGAATTGCATCATATTTTCAAAATTCTTTTCAAAAACCCAAGTGATTTTGAACATCTTTTCTTCAATTTCTACTTCAAACTCATCAATTCTATCTCTTCTTCAAAGTTCAAATTTTGACTTTGAAACCAAATTCAAAGTTCGATTTAACTTCGATTCATTTTCTAAATTCCAAATTCAAGTTTCAAATTCAAAGTCCAATTCGACTTTGAAATTCATTCTCAAATCAATTTTGAAAATTCCAAAAATCCAAAGTTAGATCCTAATCTCAACTTGGATCCAGATTTTTAAATATCAATCTCCATCTTTTGGATCTTAGACTTCAGATCCAAAATCCATTTTAGGATCCAGATTCCAATTCTACTTTGGATCTCAGATTTCAAATCCAAATCCATTCTAGGATCCAGAACCCAATTCTACTTTGGATCTCAGACTTCAGATCTAATTCCATTCTAGGATCCAGAACCCAATTCTACTTTGGATCTCAGACTTCAGATCCAATTCCATTCTAGGATCCAGAACCCAATTTCCCTTCGGATCTCAGATCTTAGATCCAATTCCATTCAAAAATCAAAATCCAATTTCATCTTGGATCCCATAATTCAGATCCAATTCCCACTTCGGATTCTAAATCCAGAATTCGATTTTAAATCTCAACTCTAATTTAGAATCCAGACTTTGGATTCAGATTCCATCTTGAATTCCAACTTTCAAATCAATTCTATTTCTCAAATTCTATTTTTTCCCACATTTCATTTTTTTCAAAAGTTAGAATCCAATTCCATTTCATCGTTATTCTGATTCAAAGTCCATTTATGACTTTGGGATTTCCTTCTTCTCCCTTTATCTCAATTTCAAAATCTTTTCCCTCAAGATCAAGATTTATTCTCAAACTCTGATTATTCCAAAAACTTAGAACTTTAAATCTCAAGTTCTAAGTTAGAAACCATTTCTTCATTCTATCATCAGATTCAAGAAACACTTGAAAAATTTCAAATTGTTTTCAAAAAGAGCATACATCTTTGCATTTCATAAGCATGATTATTTGTGCATTTAGACTTAGACTAAATTCTTAGATAATTTCTTAGCAAAGCAAAAAACATGAATTCGACCCTTGGTTCGATTACCCCTGGTAAAGGCGCCAGGAACGGTCGAACCTCGTACCGACGAGCGGATCCCATCTCCCAATTTTCCCGCAAACATTTCAAAACAGAGGTGAGTTATTTTCTCAAATATTTTCAAATTAAGGTCAAGTGAGACCCCGCGAAAGAATTCCTCTTCTCTTCTTTTCTCTTCTCTCTCTTTTATTTTTCTCCCTTCAAAAAGGAGGAAAATAGAGGTTAGAAAAGGAAAAGAGAAGGAAGAGAGAGAAAGATACAAGAGGAAAAATTTTGCGATGATCACAATACATCAAGTAGATCCAAAATAAACTAGATCCAATTGGGTTTAGCCCAAATCCAAATATTTTTCATAGTTGATGCCATACTTGTGACAATCCATCACAAAAAGGTTTGGTTCGGGTGTACCAGATCCAAGATCTAGTCTGGTTTATAGTACTTAAACGATCTGCTTTGGAATAAGAGTGGATCTGGATCCAGAATTCAATCGAAAGATCTAGTTAAACTAAATTTGAACTATAGTTAATGTGAATTAGGTATGGTGTAAAGACAAAATAAATCAAGAAAAAAATATATGAACCCAAGGATGGTCGAAGAGTAAAAAGATAATTTTTCCTCGAAATACTCAATTAATAAATGAGGCATAACTTTTCACCCCGATGTCAGATTCAAGTGATTTTTAGATCCTTGGATTCTTCTCTTAGAGTATGATTCATTAACAAGAGATATGATGACAAACTCTTAAAGAACAGAGTCAAAGTTTGGCATTAAAGCTTAGGTATATTTTCCTAATTTTTCATAAAGACAAGACTTCAATTGATGATACACAATATTTGTCTATTTTAGATCAGAGCTTGCTAGAAGACTAAGGTAATTTTTTAGAATTAGAATTTAAACATTTGAGGTAAGTAAACATTTACAAAATTCTCTTTAGTTAAATAAAATACATTCTAATTAGTTTAGACATCCTTCAATGTGATTCCATGTGTTTTAAATATGCTAGTTTTATCTTATTTTGAATAGAACAACTATTTAGCATGCTTAAGAATCCATAACCTCGATGTTCAGTATGATGCTTAATTATGATGATACATGTTACATGTTTCTTGATTTATGACATAATTTAAATTATGAATGTATCCAATGTGGAGATAATCAAGACATTACTATATATAAAAGATTGATGTATGACTTTGAGAAATGAGTGTAGAGTTCCAGAGTTCTGGGATAGGATTTGTCTTAAGAATGTCACACGTATGCCTTGGGAGGGGCATTGTAAGTATCGTGACTTATTGAGTTGACTCTGTAGTGGAATGTTATCCTTAAATATATGACATGTGTATACGTATTAAAAGTCGTTAGTAGACATAGATTGATGATTGTATAAGATACTAACTTTAAGAAATGAAAGTTAAAAGAATAAGTTTCATAGGGTAGCCACACATAGCATGATAAGTAACTCTACTAGGTGAGGCATGGTCTAGGTATTATTTGTAATGTGTACCTCAATCGTACCTTGGGATTTGCTCAGAAGTTTCTAAGTGATCGTTAGGGGCTAAAACATTGCCCACTAGACACATGTAGAATGTTGCATGAACCACAAAACTTTGGATGCAAGTAAAGCTTCTTGATACCTTGGGGGCAGGTATAGCTCCTTGAGTACCTTAGGGGCAGGTATAGACTCTCAAGCTCTTAGGCTAGCTACTGATGAACACTTTGTGGCACTCGGTGAGCAGCTGCATCACTTGTGTTCATATTCTGGTCTGATTTGGACTATGTTGTTGTAAGTGGTTCATATGTCTAGCCAATGCCTTAGACTCTGAGTTGTCTACATAGGTTGCTACACCCAATAAATCTATTTTCGAAATAGCCGATTAGAGTAGAATGAGAATGTTTTCTTTGAGAATGATGATAGAGAACGGTAAAACGGGTAATATTTATAAACATGTTTCCGTGGTTAGCAAACTAAACTAAGATTAGGAGCTTAGAGCTCACTATAGTTGTAACAGTTATGTCTAATTTGTAAATATAAACTTAATAAGTTGTAGACTCTTGGTTACAATTGTAGGTTCAGGGATTGTTGCCAATAGAAAGAACTAATCGTGAACTTTGGACTCAGCTACTACCTGACTTCACAACATTTGAACTATTTTTTATTTTACATTCTGTATTTATTCTACTTATGTACTTGTAATACTTTTTGGATGGTAACAGTTATTGTCAATGGTGGTATTGACCTTCATTTATTATAAAAAAAAAACTTCTGGCATGGTTTTGAAGTTAATTTGGTAATTTTCCTTTGAGAACAAATGTCTAGGAGCCCAGGCTTAAGAGGCCCTGGTTTTGGTCGTTACAATTGAACAGGAAAAGGAATTGCCCGCCGAAGCACAACTCTCCCTCTCAAGCATCCCACCAGAATTTCATGCTCTCTTCGTTTGTAACTTGATTTTTTTTTTAAAGAACTGTAACTTGAATTCTCGAGCCTACAAAAAAGATCGAGAGTACTTGTAATAAGCTTTTCCACATTCCCAACCCTCTTCTCCACCTCGTGTCCTCCCTCCATTACTAAGGCCATCCTTGCAATTTGTATTTTGATCTGATAAGCCCAACAATCATGGAGTCTTCAGAACAAAAGACCCACCACCACTTGGTGAGTAAAGCCCCATTAAACCTCCTAAGGTTCCTTATCCCCAACCCCCAAATTCATGCAGTGTCGCAATAATCTCCCATCTAGCTAGTGACTTCATTTTATCACCTACCCATCTTTGGCAGATAAAGTTGTGTAATTTTAAACAAACTTTTATACACATGTTTAGGCTTTAGAGGTAGAATCATAATATGTAAGAACATACCAGACTAGAACAATGCATCCAGTGGACAGAGAGATGTCTGTATCACAACCCAATCAATCTAATGCTTTAGCAACAAAGACTAACAAACACGAAAAGAATCCTATGATGATCCTAACTGTCCAACTAATGCATCTTGACAGTTGGATTAGTCTACCTTACTGGTGATTATGTGATATTAGATTAATCCACACCGATGATGGAGGGCAAGGATTGACTTTGGATGTATCCCATCATCTCTCTCTCTCTTGCTTAGCAGGAAAGAGAGAGACAATTCTCGAACAGATGAAACGATGGTTGCCGTCAGAAAAGGAAACGGTTCCCTTGGAGGTCCGAGCTTAAGGCCGTGTTTGTGTGTGATAGATAGCCATTTTACACACTAGAGGTGGGTTTTCCACGAAAATGGTTCCTGGGGGAGGGGTTGGTCCGATTTAATTTTTGCAGCAATGAAATCCATCAAAAGGGGGTGCTGCGGCACCCATTCCATAACATCTTTATGAAAACGGGTGGTCATGTTAATCCAAGTGTTGTTTCTTAGTAAATCGACCATGCCGAACACATCTGTACGGTCAAATTTAAGTAACACATGGGAAAAACCCTTTGAAAGCCTGATAGGGTGCGTGTATATATATATATATATAGTATTGCGCTTGTTCTGGCACGTTTTTTCGTTTTGGCTCATTGGGGCCTTCAAAAAAGCATAGTTTTTGTGTTTTTTTTCTCACATATCTAACACCGTAGATGAGATCTATAAGTTTTGTTTAGTGGGAACCGGCTTTTGGATCACCGGAATCTGACCTGAATATAGGTTTTTTTGGTAATCCTAAATCAATGGTTATGAAGGCATCAATTTTTCTGGTTCATAAAAATACAAATTTTTTGTGGAAAAAACATGATCCAAGAGATGATTCTCACTAAATCAAGCATGATAAACACATCTAATGGTTCAGATCTTTCATCAAACACTTCAAGCTGTGGGGCCTAACATGGCAAAATGAGAAAAGCGGGCCTAATATGTTAAATTCTCTCACATATATATATATATATATATATATATATATATATATATATATATATATATATATATATATATATATAGTGAGTGGTAGCTGCCTAACCACTCTTTAAGCCTCTACCTGGCTTTGGAAGGATTTTTCTTATGCTTTCTAAAATCTGATCATCGAAATGTGATCTACATGCGTGATTTTATAGGAATCGACTCTTGGATCATCCGATTATGACACCTAATTAGTTTTTTATAAAATTTAAAAATCAATGGTTTACAATTTTCAAAAATATTCAATACTTAAAAATCATCTTTTTTATTGAAAAAACATGATGCAAGTTTCATTTCTTAGTGAATCAACAATGCCAAATACATCTGGGTCAGATTTGCAAAAAAAAAAAACTCAAAACCCTTATTCACTGGTAGGAGCCTGACAGTCAGGCTCAAAAGTGCTCAGTCAGCTACCACTTTTCCTATATATATATATATATATATATATATATATATATATATATATATATATATATATATATATATATATATATATATATATAGGCACACTTGACAATTTATAACTTGGAAAATTCATGCAAGCTTTATTTATCCTTGTTTTGTTTGTCAAAAGCACAAATAAGTTCACTTTGGATTACACCCTCTACCACAAATCCAGACAGCAAAATCTTCTACCCTCATTCACTCGCACAACATTGTGGATGATTCAAGAACCGATCGACCTCACACTATTAAACTTTGACACCACTCATCCAACAATCACAAGTAACAATTAATCAAATAAAATCGAATAATGGTTCTACCTCACAAACCTGCAGTCCAACCTCACCTCGCCATCCCCAGCCAGGCTGCTCATCTTGAGCATGGATTTCACAAAAGCCTTCTCAAAGTCCCCTTGTGAATTGGCAAACTTGCCCACAAGGCCTTTGGTTTTGCCGTTGGAGAGCAGGGCTTGGTCAGAAGAGAAGAGGCCCTTCCCCTCCAGCAGTTGCTTGTAGTACATGTTGTCGAACACTGAAGCAGTTGAGTCCATGGTTGACCCTGCACTCCTCACCTTGTTATGCTTGGGGCATGTCTTCTTCAGGCTCACAGCAAGGGTCGATGCCATGGTGGGATCCACATCATGGACCGAGTTGAACTTATGGATCCTCTTTTGGAATGATGAACAATGGGAGAACCCAAGTGTATGCCCACCTGCATTTACCCACAAGGGTGTGCTTTATCATGGTAACTTCTTTTTTTTTATTGTTTATTCTGGTAACATTTGGCAAATTTGTTCCCCCTATCCCTTATGTCATCCCTATCTTCATACCCCTTCTTGGGATCTCATCGATGCAAATTTTTTTGATCGAACCGGACTCCATAGATGTGATCTACATCCTTCATTTATTTAAGATCGTCATTTAAATTGCTGAAGTCAACTTGTGCTCAGGATTTTTTGGTGATTCAAAATTCAACGATGCAACATTTTGTGATTTAAAAAAATCATATTTTCAACAAAGAAATGTGATCCAAGGGTCTATCCTTATTAAATCGACCATGCTGAATCCATCTATGAGGTCAGGTCTCATCAAAACAACTTGCATCATAAGATTTAAGAGGGTATGAAGATGGGGGATGACATACGGGATGAGTGGAACCCGACACAACTTTTGGTGGTTGGTAAAAAAAACAAAAGAAAGAAAGAAAGATCTATGACTAGATTCAGAAACAGATGCACCTCTTAGTGGAATCAGCCCCATGGAGATCACCAAGATGCTTATCAAATAACATTCAATTATCAAGATGCTCATATATATGTACGTGGCGCATGAGCCAGGCTCGAGCAGAGCCTGGACTTGAAGACTTGGCTTGATGCAAAATATAGAGGGCTCGAGCCCAAGCCAAGCTTGAACAGCCTTTAACTTTGAGGGGGCAAGATTCGAAATCACCATCTCTTGGTAAATGAAAAACTTGGTGCCTGGGCTCGGCTCATTTTACCATTTCAGCCGAGCCCGTGCCATGCTTAAACAAGCCGAACCCCAGATCGGGCTGAGATTTGTAAAGGCATAGATGTGCATTCGTCTTAAGGTGAGTTCGATCTGACTACGTATGTATGGATGATGTTCAGCCTCTGAGGAGGCTTCATTTCAAATTAGTGTCCCAAGTCCCAACTAACTAACTTGGTCTCTTGAATCTATGAGGCTCTAGTGAACTTGGTTAGCCACATTTGTCAAGGCTGTTCAAACTCAAACTTTGGTACCATGTTCATAATCAGGGAGGTTAATAAGCGTGACTTATATTAATTATCTTTACTAAATTATTGTCACCTGAGAGTGCCACTAAATCATCAATTGAAAGGCCCCTGAGAGAGAAGCTCTGGTTCAGTTGAGAGAGGTTGAATGTAGGAACCGGTAATAATTTAGTTTCAGCGGCTTTGGAAATTCTTCCATCTTTCCTTCCTTTGGGCACCTCCCAAGTTGGTCCTCCAGACTAAAAGAGAAGCAAAAGATGAAACAAACATTATCAACTGTTGTTTCCCACTGAAATAACAAAAACCAAATATTATAACTTCATTAAAATCTATGGTAAATTAATGACACCGACATATTCCACTCCTACAATACAATGCAGCTCATGAATGGCAACTAGTAGAACAATCAATTTCCAACAATGACCTATGTACAACAAAGTCGAAACCAGATCTTTTCGTCGAATATTATGAACAAATTAAGTTCCAATTTGGTCTGATGAAATTCGTGTCACTACTTACAAGTAGCACTGCATCCCGAGCAGCAAGTGCAAGAATATCAGCACAAGAAACAACACCCGGACACTCGGCTTCCAGCTTCTTCTTAGCAGCATCAATAACATAGAACGCATGCAAAGAGATGTTGGGTGGCCCGTCTTTCTCAGCAGTGTTGGTCTTAGTAGAATTCAGCAACACAGATCCATCACAGCCCTGAAAGAGAACTCAAGTCAATCAGATAATCTAAACAAACACATTAAGAACTCAAGGCTCAAAACTTGGTACACTGGTCCAAGGGCTAGTCAAGTGAAATTTTGTGGATGGTTAGACCTATTTTTCCATGTTATCAGACTTCACTTTATGAAACAACCATGAATCTCTTTAGGCACTCAGGCTGATCGAGTTTAAAACCTCTAAATGTGATAGGAGTAACTTGACTCCATTGGCATTGCGGTAGATTTGAAAAGTTCGTGTAGCTGGAACAGTTTGGTCAATTTTTAAATGGGCGTAGCTCAAGTCTATTACAAATATAAGAGAGAGAGAGAGAGAGACCCTGATGAAACAGTCGTGGAAGTGCATCCGGAGGAGTGCAGCTGGAACAGTTTGGTCACGATTCATGGCCTTCTTGACAGTTTTTGCGACAATGGAATCAACCTTTGGGCATGATTTGTCATAGTAATCTGTGCTTAGTGAGCCAGCTACAGAAACAACAATGGACAATACCACAAGCAAATGAACAAGTACCACAGCCCCCATCTCTCTCTCTCTCTCTCTCTGAATGCTTAATGTCGACGTGAAGAGCTAAGACAGGGCCTCATGATATATATAGAAGGGGAAAGATTTGAGAAAAAAGTATTTGGAGGGAACAAATTTTGAGTTCTTTTGTTTCTTTCTCATTAAACTTACTTTCATGGAATTCCTTAATTTGTAGGGTAAAGGAACATGGAGCCTTTAACACTAAGAAATATAGTAAAGAACTTTCCTGGTATTTTGATCGTTTGAACGGATTGGTTAGTAGAGTGGTTCAATCATGTTGGAGGGATATTCATTTCGTAAAATGAACTAAATTAAGCAGCACTTCAAATTGTCTTGATTGGACTTCTCTATCTAATAGATATGCACTTGCGTGAGAGGGAGGTAAGCAAGATATAGTTTTATTGGGATAAGTCTTTGGTGCCGATGTGCATACAGTATCAATGTGTTCAATCTTACCTCATGCATTTTTAAGTGGATGGGACTATACAAATAGGCTTAGTTCCAAAGCATCGATTGCTTCCACTTGTGGCCCGACCGACCGACAAGGAACCCCTCTCCCCCCCCCCCCCCCCCCCCCGCCCTCTTCTTCTCTTCATGTATGTGGGCTGCCTGCCCTTTCCCGGATAGACGAACAGGAAGAAGGGAAAGAGGGAGGGGACAAAGGAGGACACAAATGATGCTTTAATCAAACAGTTTGGATGCAGAAGTCCTTTTTTTCAATTATATTTTGGTGCAATATGTACAAACTTTCTGCTGTGCACATCCACATCAAAGATGCAACCATTTTGTTGTGGACAGTTAAACATCCATCCATATTTATTGTATGCATATGCGTAAAATCAAAGTCAGTCCCAGTTTCTTAGAACCAAGTATTAATCCTAAATTATTATGGATCCAAAGTTGGCCGGGAGTTGTAGGGGTGGCCCCCTACCCGTAAGGTGGGGGTTCGTGTGACTGTTTTTCTCCTTTTATTTTTTTGTGTTTCTTTCTTCGATCTATCGGTAGGTCAAAGGGTCGTTTCCTAACAGGCAAAAGGCGGTTGAGATCGCCAACCAGGAGTGCCCATCCATCTCTAACCATCATTTGAAATAGGATGGGTTCCATCATACATTCAATCATAGCCATTCAATCAATGGCTAAATAGTTCTAGCTGGATGGCTACGATTGAATGTATGATGAAACCCATCCTATTTCAAATGATCGGATCCGTTTCCCTGCAAATGTAGTTTAAAAAAAAAATACTGCTTGATGTACGTCAAGTTGTATCTATAATGTTATGATGGATCTTACTATATCATTGGTTTTTGGTAATTTATGTTAGTTTCTTTGATGTAAACAGACGGCTTTGAACTGTATAAATCAGAGTTTAACGTCAATAATGATTATATATATATATGAGCTTACTCAAAATTTCACTTGGTGCACTCTTGATTAGCTTTCACGTAGGGATGTCAACGGTTTGAATCTAAGCATTACCAAATTCTATTTAATCGGATCTGACTTAATTGGATTTGGAGTCAGATGAAAAAAGATAAAACTGAATCCTGATCCAACTAGCTTAGAACCCGATATTTACACTTAATTAATGGGTCTCGGTTTTAGTTAGATTCGGATTTGGGTTTCAATGCAAAATACAATACCGAACCTAAATCCAATTTTTAATAGAATCCAGAATTCGCTACCGAATCCGGCTAATCGGATTTGGATTCGGGTCAGATGTCGGTTTACATTGAAACCTTTGACATCCCTACTTGGAAGGGCCCACACTTTAGCATTCCAACTTCTAGAATTTGCATAGCATGAACTGATCTTCCATAAGATTATTTTTTTTCTAACCATGAGAGCAACGAAAGCACACATGCAAGCTTTCATGGTAGAAAAATAGGAAAAAATTGCTCTCTAACTGGACGGCAAATTTGAAAAGCAAGTCTTGAATTTCTTTGTTGCCGCGGGCAACGTTGTTCAAGTTGTCTCCTCAAAATCTCCTTCACTGTTGCATTAATTACATTAATACAATACAATGAACTTTTATATACAACTGAACCAATACCCTCGACAAATGGGTTGGAGTATGCTAGGTCTAAAATCATTGTTGGGGAATGTGGACGATACCATATTCGACTAATTGGATATTGGCTAAACAGATTCTGATCAATTTTTTACATTTAAACTTATTCAGATATCCACCAAACTCGAATATTTATCACATTCGGTAGCAAAAAATCAACAGTACTCTCTTTGTAAAATGGTACCATCTTCGAAATGCCTTACACCAATTTGCCAAAATTCTCTCCACGTCCAAAATTTCAATTCTTGACTTTTTTAGGCCATTTTTATCTTTTGCATAGGTGAACCGCCTGATGTTTCCGTGATAGATGCGCATATTGTTCGAATGTCGCAACATCTCAATAAAAAAGTGATTTGCATGAACATTTCATAGACCTGATGAAATTCACATAAAAGAATTTGCGAACTTGGCTAATTAAGTTGAATCCCGGAAAAGAAGATTCACATATCAAATGTGTATCTTCTAAAGTTCGCAAGCCCTATGCGAACCTTCTAAAATTGAAAAAGTTCTAGCTCGACATATTCACTCTATACATATGTGGCAGTCATATCATTCACACAATCATCACGTGAACCTCCTTTAACTAAAAAAATGCTTAAAGTCAAGACGTACATTCACAAATATATGTTAGACCTTTGCAAATTTGTATTGTGAATGTCTCTAAACTTTGACTATTTTTATTTGAACTCTGCAAGTTTGTGTCACCTATTTGTGGATGTCACGATTTTTGCGCACATAATATGCAAACCTCCTTTAACTAAAATTGCATAAGTCTAGACGTACGTTTGTAAGTGTGTATTTTGATTTTCGTAAATATGTATTGTGAACGTCCTTATCTTCGCTTGTTATCTGATTCAAGTTCGGCTTGTTCGTGTCATTCATTTACGGTCATCCCCTACCTTCGCTCATATAGCATTTGAACCTCCTTTAACTAAAATCACATAAAGTCTAGATCCACAAAAATCAAACATTCACACAAGTCCTATATTCGCAAGATTTATATGTAAGACAACTGCTACTTCAAAACAAATATAATTAAAATATGAATGTAAATACATCTATAGACAAGGAACATGCTTTATGGCCAAGAGCATGGGTTTTCGATATAATTCATAAAAAAATACAGCAATAATAAGACGAAGTCAAGATTGTTGTGATCAAATAAGAAGCCTCAACTATATTCACTAAAAAAGAAATGTTTAGTAAGTAAAATTCTTGATGCAAAAAAGGTTGATGTGTTTGTATCTCCAATAATGTCTCTCGTCTAGGAAGCATATAACGAGGAGGATGTTAGTGAATAGTTAGCGGTTAAGAATCGTAAGGAGCTATTGACTTTGGATTCCTCAAAAATTGCTAACCTATAGGTTCCACTGAAGGAAGCAAGAGAAGTAACCAAGAATGGGGTCCGATTATTTATCTGTGTCAGACCTGTGAGATCCAAACAAGCATTCGGAGCTGGGTATGATTTGTGAAATTTCATACCTCACCTTGGTCCAACCTAAGTTCCAACTAAGATCTGCATTTTTTAATGTAAAATATATTAACAATTAGTGTTTGAGGGGTCTTCTCTGAGTCTGGTTTACGTTATGTTATAGGTCGCAGGTATGGTTTTGCATTAGGTTGGTTCTAGAACCCAGTACTCGCACCATAGAATCAATTCCGAGTTCAGATCAAAACCCACCAAACCATGTGCCAATTTCTGGAGATTGACTGACACTGTTATGAATGGTAAAGTTGCTCCAATTAAGCCAACGAATCAAGGTTTTGAATCCCATCAACTAGTTGTTGACTATCAAAAAAATATAATTAAAAGAAAAATTAAAGTCGTAATGGCAGCAACAGTAGCGACAATAGTAATAACGGTAAAGAAAATTGTTAGAATTTCCTAGGCAGCTAGGCTACAGTCTTTTGCTTAGATAAAATACTATACATATTTATTACCTTTAATTCAACGAATTAATTTGTAATAAATTTAATAGCTTCCTTCCTTTTGGTTCATAGATGTGTTTTACAAAATCACAAGTCTGCATGTGGTCTGCCACTGCTTTAATTATCATAGTTGGGGCACCTAAGGCTGGGTGGTCACCAGTAGGGATGCATAACGAGCCGAGCTAGCTCAGGCTCGACCCATTTAAGTTTGGTTTGGAGCTTGTTCGTGCCTTAAATGAGCTGAGCGACTAACTAATAAGGCTCAGATAAAATATATATATAGAGTATGTTTGCAAAATTAAAACAAGAAGTCATTATTTTGCATAACGGGTAGGGGATCGAATCCCACCTTTTCAAAACTCTTTACCTTTTTTAGAAAAACATTCAAGCTGGGCTCGGCTCAAGCTCAGAAGCGAGATGAGTCTCAGAACTTGAGCCAAGTCTCGGAACTTGATCCAAGCTTGGACATGGGCATTTTGAAATGAGCTGAGTTCAAATAGCCCAGGCTCGGCTAAAACCCGGCCCATGTGCATCCCTAGTCATGTGCTTAACCAGGAGTTACCTTGCAGGAAAGCAAGTCCATTATCAGCATATGAGTACTACTAATATTTCATAATAGTGTATAATTAAGAAGCATGGAAAGATTTTTAATTGACCTCTTGTGACAGCCAAACCTTCAGCTTGCTTCATAGTATATGATCCAGACCCATGTAAGGCTTGTTTTCAGTGTTTTTGATTACCCGAAGCTACGTTAGGGGGGCCTTGGGTTCTAAGCCCATGACAGTATGATTCATGTTTAAAAAAGGAAAATTAGTACTTTTGATATTTTTTCGGGTAAAAAAAGATACAAAAGATCCCAATTCAAAGCTTTCTTATGTACAAATTTGTATGTTACTATGAGCATGTTTTACTTAATTAGAACCCATTAAGGGTTATCTTTTGTCAGGGGTGTCCTTGAGGAGGAGGACCAGCACCTGCTGCTGCTGCTATTTTTTTTTCAGACAGAGAAGGTTGGGTTTAGGTAGACCCCTACCAGTTATAAAACTATACCATTGGGATTAGAACTTGCAACGTCTCAACACAAGGTGGCGTGCACTAACTGCTCCTGACAGACAAGCGGTGCCTCCGTTGGTATTGTTGCTGCTACTTAGAGACACTAACAATGCATCCTCGACCTCCCTAGTCGCATTCCCGCGCACAAGTGACACAACATAGTCGATGAGCGCGGCATCACAAGGGAATGTAAGTGCACCATCGATGCTGAAACCAAACTCTTCCTCTGCCATGTTCAACAATTCCAGGAAGACGGGGCGGTGGAGGTAAGCGAGGGGAACCATGAACCTTTTACCGTCGGCCGCATACACAACAAAATGGCCCTTGTCTGCAATTGCGGCCACTTTGCCACTAGTGTGGCTGTCTTCAACAACACCATCTGAGATCCTTTTCCTCCCTCTTGCAGCCATCTTCTGCCACTTCCTGACAATCTCTACTACCCTCTTTGCCTTGATCATTCTTTGCAAGATGAGTTGTAGGAGACTATATGAATATAGAGGTGACTTGAGAGTCTTTCTTATACTTGATAATTTTGGGTGTCCTCTATATAGAAGATGATAGATTGGCATATCTTCGTAGTCTTGGGTGGATGGGATCTGAGATGCACGTAATGTGGGGCCTATAGGACGTAAGCAAGGAAGATGGGTGTGCTGGTAGTTCTCATAACATTGAAATAGAGCTCTGCCCTTTTTGTCCAACCATGACTGGGGACCAACATATACAAGAAAAGCTAGTCAAGCCAACAATTAAGTGTAAGAATAGCAGATTTCAGAAACTGTGGGTGGTGGGGAGTTCGTTCAGACCCAGGTGGAACCAGCTATGGACCAAATTTTTGGGTTTGGTATCGGGTCCTAATTTGGGTTTAATAGGGTCTACTATAAGAAAAACTATACCTGAACCCGATAAGAACTACATGAACCAAACCTGGACCATACCCGGTAAAACCATATTTTTTTATCATTTTTACGTTGAAAATTTGTGGGTCTTAATCGAAACTCGGGACTGGTCAAGGTTTGGTATAAAATTTCACAAACTATACCCAGGTCCATGTGTTAATTAATCGGACCTTTGAGTCCAGACCCAGGTCTTAATCAGGTTTTTTTTATTTATCACCATACACGGATCCTATAGGGTTTGGTTCAGGTCAGGTTCAGGTAAACCTCACCCATTGACACCCCTAGGAAGGATAACTTTTGCTATATCCTGTTGGATTGGTGCTACTATTTTTCTAGCTCTCCAAGAACAAAAAATAGATGTTCTAGGATGCAAGTGAGCAGGAAAGCTTTCCATATCTTCCCACGTATCTATGGGGGAGTTTGATTGCACGGACATAACTGCTTAGAATAGTCATATGTGGACACTGGTGGCCGAGTGCAGAGGTGTTCTGGACAAGTCGAGTTTTTGTTCCAATTGTTCCACTCTCTTTTATCTTTTATCTTTTTTTTGTCTCAAGTGTCTCGAACACCACTCCTCCCCTTACAAAAAGTTAGTCATGTTTAAGGCATGAACCTGCATCTTCTTGTTGAAGCTGAGGTTGAGTTCTGCTTCACTCATCTCCCCATCTTCATACCCCTCTTAAATCTTATGATGCAAGTTGTTTTGATCCAATCTGACCTTATAGATAGATTCAACATGGACTATTTAATAAGAATCAACCCTTCAATCATATTCTTTTGATGAAAATTTATGTTTTGTTCACCATTGATTTTTGAATTACCAAAAAATTTGGCATGCAAGTTGGATTGCGACCATTTAAATGTTGATCTTCACTAAAATGAATGATGTAGATCACATTCATGGAGTTTGATTTGATCAAAACAACTTGAGAGGATATGATGATAGGAATGACAAAGGGGATGAGTAGAACCGATTTGAACAACATCATCACCTTACCATAGCACCAAGCAAAGGTAGGACCTAAACCTTTTTCCACTTTCAATGCTTGAACCCTCATCATGCTAACACCACCAAGTCCGATTGTTTTCAGTATTGTTGTGAATCGGCTTATTCTTTTGTATCGGTAAAGAATGGGTACAAAATGAGTTGGTTCGGCTTATTTTTTTAATAATATAAAATGATTTAAAATATTTTTAATAACTTTTTTTTGTTTAAATATTTGTTGCTGACATGTGTCATCTTCTGATTAAAAATTGGCCAATTCAAAATCAAAATCGGTTGATTCCCGAAATCATTTGGGCAATAGATTCAGGATCTGAAACGGTTCTGATAACATTGCGGAGGCCTCATAGTGACACCAAGAAATGGCCATTGCTTTAAGCATGCTCATAACACTGAGGTCCATACGTGGGTCACACGTAACACTAAGATTAATGGGTCAAACTAGGTCAGGTCTTTCAGGGATAGAAACCTATGCTTCTTGTAATGAACTTTGTGGGGGTTATAAGGGCACTCATCTAGGTCCTACATTTGGTCGACTTAGGGAAATCATAGGGATGGCAGGATCAGGGCAGAGGTAGGGGACAAGGTCACCACCCCTGCTCCGTCTCAAAATCCTTTCCTCCATCCCCACACAGGTTTTGATTTTAACATTCATCCCTATTTTGTGTCCTCCATTCTCTGTCCAAACGGTGCGAGGTGGGGGTGGGGTGGGGTGGCGCGGGGCCCCATTTTCTCGTAGTCCATTGCCATCCCTAAAGAAGGATTGAGGACAGGGTAAGCCGGGGATCGGGATGGGGATGGGGTAGGGTGGGTGAAAGCATAAGTTTATCCTTGCCTTCATCCCCGCACAGGTTTTTGATTTAAACCTCCATCCCCGTCTCCATCCCCGCACGGGTTTTGATTTTAACCTCCATCCCCATCTCATGTCCTCCATGCCGAGTCCAAATGGGGCGAGGCAAGACGGGGTCCCATTTCCCCCTAGTCCACTGCCATTCCTAGGAAAACACATCCAAAGATAAGGGGTTAGAATTTCGGCTATATATGCACCTTTTAATGGATTATAACCTGGATTAGGGTCGAGCGTGCTTGGGTATGATCCAGAATTAATATAGAAACTTTTTAAATTCAGGACCTGCTTGGTTGCATATGCTTTTAGAGATTGTCTTCCTCTATTGAGGTCCATATGGATCTTAACAGCCATGGGTCTAGGTTAATCATCATAATAAGATCCAATTCTGAAAATTTTGCCCAGAATTAAATGGATCTCAACAATGAGTTATTCCTCAGAATTGAGAGAATGGAAAAAGAAGAAGAGTTTAGAAAGTTGAAACAAGGAAGTATGAGTGTGGTGGCCTACATCGCCAAGTTTAATTCATTGTCCAGATTCGCTAAGGTTTAGTATCTACAGAGAAGCATAAATACAAGCTCTAATAGTGTGCACTAAAGCTCAAGATTTTGAGAATGGGGTGATTACTGCAAATTCAGAAGTTCACCAGATTGGTAGAGATGGCATCTCGTTACGAGTTTTGGGATGCTCGGACATCAAAGTCAAAGACAGAAGAGAAACCAAAGCAAGTACAATAAGGACAATTCAGTTCATCGTTTCGTGGTTTCTTCAAAAATAGGAAAAATAATGGCAGATTTTTAAGACGCATGAAAGAAGCAGTAGGGGAAGAAGCCTGAATAACACGAAGTCAAGAAGCCCCAGTACCAAGAGCCAGAAATCAAAAGTTGTAGAAGGTACACTTCTGATTTCTGGTGTTAGTGCTCATGTTCATTTTTACTCGGGTACTACACATAGCTTCACTACCCCTACTTTTGTGTCACTATTACTTGTTCTACCTACATCTCTAAACATAAAATATCAAGTAGATACACCAGTAGAAAAAAAAATGTGTAGATAAGGTTACCAAAGAAGGCATTGTACAAAATTGAAGAACGTTTTTTGTCAGTGGAGATCCTGATATTGGAATTTAAGAGCGTGGATGTTATTTTTAGCATAGATTGGTTATCTAACTATCATGCGATGATCAATTGTCAAAGAAAAAGCGTCAGTTTTTAATACCCTGAAGCCGTAATATTCACCTTTTAGGGTGTTAAAAAACTAGCAAAGCCAACAATTATTTCATGTCTTCAAGCCAACCGTTACCTTCAGAAGGGTTGTCTTGGGTATTTGGCTTATATGAAGAAAGAAGTTGGTGATAACCTTTCAGTTATAGAGGTAGATATTGTGCAAGAATTTATAAATGTGTTCCTTGATGAACTTTCACCACAAAGGGAAGTCGAGTTTCAGATCGATCTAGCTCTTGACATGACACCCATCACTATTGCACCTTATAAGATGGGGCATGCAGAGCTTAAAAAACTCAAAGTTCAGTTGTAGGAGTTGTTGGATATTGGATTTATCCGACCATCGATGTCACCTTGTGACGCACCGATCTTGTTTATGAAAAAAAAAGATGGGTCACTGCACATGTGCATCGACTACAGAAAATTGAATATAGTGATAGTATAGAACAAGTATCCACTGCCAAGGATAGATGATTTATTTGATCAACTCTAAGGTGCAACCCATTTTTCTAAGTTGGATCTACGCTCAGGGTATCACCAGTTGAAAATTTAGGAGGAGAACATGGCCAAGATAACTTTTTGCTCAAGATATGGGCATTATGAATTCCTGGTCATGCCCTTCAGTCTAACAAATGCCCCAGTTGCATTCATGGATTTAATGAATCGGATGTTCAGACTATTTTTGGATAAGTTCATGGTGATATTCATAGATGATATTCTCATCTATTCAACCAATAAGAAACATCATGCAAAATACTTGAGAATAGTTTTACAAATAATTAGAGAACATAAGTTATTTGCTAAGTTCTCTAAGTGTTTGTTCTGGCTAGATCAAGTCTCATTTTTGGGACATATCATCAGTAAAAAAAAAGTGATGGTGGATGCAACAAAAGTGAAAGCAGTGATCAATTGGTCTACACCCAAGAATGCCACAAAAATTCAAAGTTTCTTGAGATTAGCTGAGGCGCTATGTTGAAGGATTTTTAATATTAACAGCTCTAATGACCAAGCTGACAAAGAAGGATGCGAAGTTCGAGTGGAACGAGAAGTGAGCAAATTTTTCAAGAAATCAAGAAGCGATTAACCACTGCAACATTGTCACTTCTACTTTTTGTCACTCGCAGTTTTACCATTTATAGCGATACATCACATAAGGAATTTAATTGTTTCTTGATGTAGCATAGTTGGGTTATCGCATACTCATCTTGACAAATAAAGGTGCACAAGATAAATTACCCAACTCATGATCTACAGTTAGCAATGGTAGTGTTTGTACTCAAAATATGGCAACACTACTTATATGGAAAAAATTTGGAGGTCTATATTGACCATCAAAGTTTAAAATATTTGTTCTCCTAGAACAAATTGAATATATGGCAGAGGCGATAGCTTGAGCTACTCAAATATTATAATTTTGAATTAAAGTATCATATAAAAAAAATAATGTAGTGGTTGATGTACTTAGTCGGAAAGCAGAGTCAGCGACGAGACTATCTGTAGCAAACCTGTTTGTCAGTATTGTGGAGCAAAAAGCAAAAGTGTAATGCCTACCAGGTCGATTGATGTTTGTCCAGACGACCTTAGGGTCTGAAATTTAGGACAAAATCAATGAGAAGCAACCCTTTGATCAAGAATTAGGAATCATATCAACAATATCTAAAGGAGAAGTTCTAGATTTCACAATGAATGACCAAGGTATTTCGATATTTTGAGATCGAGTATGTATTCCTAAGGACGAGGAACTGAAGAAACAATTTCTTGACGAAATGCATCATTCCAGGTACTTCATCCATCATGACAGTACAAAGATATACAAGTACTTGAAGGACAACTTCTGGTGGAATGGAATGAAGAGGGATGTTGTTGATTTTGTCAGTAGATGCCTTGTATATCAGCAAGTAAAGATCGAGCATCAGAGACCAGTTGGATTATTACAACCACTACCAATTTCAATATAGAAGTGGATGGATATAACAATGAATTTTGTTATAGGATTTCCTAAGACAAAGGAAGGATTGAATGCAATATGGGTGATTATGATAGATTGAAAAGGTCTGCGTATTTTCTCGCGTGCAAGATAGTGTGTTCCTTCAAGCAGTTGACTCGTCTCTTTATTAGGGAGATAGTGAGATACAGACTCCATTGTATTCGACAAAGATTTGAAATTCACCTCCAAATTTTGGCAAAGCTTTAAAGAAGCAATGGGGATTCAATTGAAGATGAGTACAACCTTTCATCCTTCGACAGATAGATAGTTAAAAAGGATCATGCAAAGGCTAAGGATATATTGTGAGCTTGTGCACTAGAGTATCACAACTCTTGGCACAAGATTCTGTCATTAATGGAATTTGCTTATAACAATAGTTTTTAGCCTAGCATTGCTATGGCTCCCTACAAAGCTTTATATGGAAGATATTGTAGAACGCCTTTGTGTTGAGACCAAGTAAGTGAAAGAAAAACCTTAGGGCCTGAATTGGTTTGATAAATGGAAGAACAGATCAAATTCATCTATCAAACACTCCTAACAACTCAAAGTTACCAAAAAAGTTATTCAGACACTACAAGAGAAATGCTAATTACAACGAAAATTGGCAATGTGATTTTTTCTGTCCCAAATTTGTGACGGCTTAGCGAGAGAAAGCTATTCATCGCTAAAATTTCACTTATTTATGAAATTAGCGACAAAAAATATTTTATCGGTAATTCATCGCTAATTAGAGATGGAATTTATTCTGTCTCACGATCCGTCCCAACTTAGCAACGGATCAACGGGAAAAGCTTTCTGTGGCTACCTCTTCGCCAAGTAGCGACAGAATTTTTCCGTCGCTAATTTTCCCATAAATCTCTAATTTAAGTCTCTTTCTTTCCCTTTCTGTTTTGTCCCTGCCACTTGTTGTCCGCCGCTCGTTGCCCGTCGCACGTCGCTCGCCGACCTCCCCCTTCGGCTCAGGTAACCCCTGACTCCCCTCTCTTTCGTTTTTCGATCGTTTCCGTTTTTGCCTGGGAGGGGCCGAGCCACCTCCCTGTCTTACGGGATGCGCAGGAGGGGCTCAACCCCCTCCCCTTTTTTTTTTTGCTAGAGAGGGCCCGAGCCCCCTCCCTATTTTTTTTTTGCCAGGGAGGGGTTGATCCCCCTCCCTATCTTACAGAATGCGAGGGAGGGAGTCTGACCCCTCCCCATTTTCTTTTTCGCCAGAGAGGGGTCGAGCCTCCTCCTTGTATTGTTTTATATATTTGCGCTTCACAGGTACGTTGTTGAGCTAATTGCACGATGAATATGTAGATGGTGTTGATAGTGTTATTGAATTTGCAACGACAAGTGTCAGTACAGTGGATACCACCGGTCGGATCAGATGCCCCTACACGATGTGTAAGAACAATTAATTTATAGAACCTCATGGCGTTAGACATCACTTATACAGGAAGGGTTTTGTTAGTGGTTATCAGAATTGGACGCTTCATGGTGAAGAATTTTTGAATAATTTTGACGCATAGGTGGATATGGTGCACAATAATCCATATGTGGATTTGATATTTGATGTCGCAGAACCAGAAACGGGTTCTGCTATGGGACCTAGTGATATACCAACTCGGGTAGAGAAAGAAGCAACAAACGATGCAGCTAGTAGATTTTATGACTTACTTAAAAATGCTGATGAGCCACTCTAGAATGGTTGCGAGAGTCACACTATCTTGTTTGCAGTTCTTCAACTACTGAATTTGAAGTCAGAGTATAATTTGAGTCAATCATGTTTTGACCGTTTATGCTTTATTGTGAAGAGTATGTTGCTCAAAGATGAGAAATTGCCAGAAAATTATTTAAATAATTGTATACTTGATTAGTTTAAATATGCATTATGTGAATTTCTAACTCATTATTCTGTAGGTAATGTTTCACCTACACATGACCCACCTACACCAGCTACTCATACATATCACGAGACAACGCCGGATGCAGGGTCTTCTTAGTGTAACACACGATAACTCATTGAAATAGTTTATATCGATAGTCGGCCGTAAGTATTTCATTGTCACTTGTCTAATACTTATCTTATAAATAGTATATATCGACAGACCATTGTTAATGTGTATCAATTCATGTGCAGTACGAGGTTTGAGCAGCAAGAAGTAATACGAGAAATTAGGAAGTCACTACTGCAGCATCTTTTAGGACCAGCCACGCAATGGAAAGAGTACCTGACAGAGGTGTTGGACAGATTAATGTCCTTATTCATGGTATGCAATCATTTATCATAACTAATGTGTTTCATATTTAATTTTTTGTTATACTCATGTGTGCTAACTTTCTGAAAGTATTTGTAGGTTTTCCATCACTTCGCGACTGCGAACAAGGAGAAAGATGCAAGGGTAGTGTGGCAGAAAGTGGTTGTCAATCGATTTGTCGACATGTTGCACAATATGAAGACTGCAACAAAAAAAGCAGCTAGTGGGATAGACGCTGCAGTGGAAGGGCCATGGACCTTTTACTATTAGGAAAGATTATTGGGAGGGCATGCGCGACAAGTGAGCGAATAATGAATTTCGAAACCGCTCTGCAAAGGCTACAAAAAACCAAGCGAAGATGCCTGATGCCCATCTACACACAGGTACATCTATGACTTTTGGGTGCCACCAGAAGAAAATGATAACTCATCAATATATATATATATATATATAATCAAATTTGTAAGTATTTCTGCATACTTATTAATTGATTTTTTTATCATTTAACATTACAGAAAGCACAAAAAGGAGACATTGTGTCTTACAAGGATGCGTTTGTTGAAACACATAAACGTAAGAGCACAAGCGATTTTGTATCAGAGAAGGTGAGAGCGATATCAGTATGTATTTATTATATTAATAAACATTGTAATATACAAGTTACTATGAATTACGTTATCATAAACATTATAATTCTTAATTATTAATTCATATTGTAATCATTACTTTGTAAGAGTCATACGAGCAACAAATGGTAGAGCGATATGGCAATGACTTCACTCAGCATCCGCCTTTTGATCCTGCAGCATGGGTGACTGCAACCGGTGAACCCAAAAATGGTCGTTTGTTCGCGTTTGAGAGTAACATGAACACCATAGAAGTCGTTGCCTCCTATAGCCATGGCTTGCAGAGTTCTCTCGTCAGCATCAACTCTCAACGTCCGATTGACCCTGCTATATCTTGGGATGGTGTATGTCAGCATCTTGAGGACAAAATGCAATATTTTTTAAATGAAGTCATTCCCAACATTATTCATAATGTATTGTGTAACTTTTTTTGGGACAGGGGAACTTCGTCTGCATTCAACATAAGCTCCGGTGCCTGTCAGGTATAAAGATTCATGTCATTTTTTCATGTCGTTAGATTTCAAGCTAGTATAAGCATGATTGAATACATATATGCATGATTGCCTCACTATGAATTTTTTTGACACCTTTAGAACACATATATGCATAATTGATTCACTATACAATTTTTATGACACCCTTATAACACATATACACATGATTGAATCACTATGAAAGTTTTTTTACAACCTTACAACACATATATACATGATTTCATCACTATAAAATTTTCTCAGTGCCTTATAACACATATATGCATGATTGAATCATTATAAAAGTTTTTTGATAACCTTAGAACGCATGCAAGCATGCTTTCATCACTATGATAACTTTAGAACGCATATGAGCCTGATATTAGCATATATGAAAGTTTTTTAATACCTTATAACACATATATGCATTATTGAATCACTATACATTTTTTTGACTGCCTTAGAACATGATATGCATGATTAAATCACATATAAAGCTTTTTGACATCCTTAGAACACATATGAGCATGATTGAATCACTATGAAAGTTTTTTGATTGCCTTATATGAGCATGATATTAGCATATATAAAAGTTTTTTTACTACCTTATAACACATATATGCATGATTAAATCAATATGAAAGTTTTCTGACAACCTTAGAACACATATATGCATGATTGAATCAATATAAAAGTTTTTTGACAACCTTAGAACACATACAAGCATGATTTCATTACTATGAAATTGTTTTACTGCTTTAGAACACACATATGCATGATTAAATTACTATAAATTTTTTCTTAAAACACATATATGCATGATTGAATCAATATGAAAGTTTTTTGACTGCCTTAGAACACATATGAGCATGATTAAATCACTATGAAAGTTTTTTGACAACCTTAGAACACATATAAGCATGATTTTATCACTATGGAAGTTTTTTGATTGCCTTATAACACATATATGCATGATTGTGATACATAACACATTTATTTGAGAACCTTATAAACCACATATGCATGCATGAATCACTATGACATTCTTTGACAACCTTAGAACACATATCTGCATGATTGAATCACTTTAAAAAAAAAAATCAATCTTAAAACACATATCTGAATTTTGTTAATGTCCTTCAGTTTATTGCTAGTCTATGTGTCATTCAGTCATTTACTTTGTTGCATTAGATTAGGTGCATTGCATATAATTTATTTCATTATATTTTGTTTATAAATACTAACATTTTGATTCTTTTGTAGGATGCATCAGCGTTGAGGAGCTGATGGAGGTATGGAGGGAAGGGAAGATCGAGAAAATGAAGAGGATGATGCCCAGAATCTTGGCGAGGATTAGATTCATGTGTTTAATTTGTTTGACGTACTTGTAACTAATTATAACTTGGCAAGGACTGTATTTGGTTGTTAAAGTTGTTTAACTTAGAACTTGTGTTAAATTTGTTTCACCTGTATATATATATATTTTATGTGTACTTTATTTTTTATAAGCAGGTCATATGAATTATAGAACGAGAAATTTTTCTTGAGTTTCATACTTCAATTTTTTTTTTTTTTAAAATTAGCGACGGATATTATCCGTCGCCAATTTAAATCAGTCGATGGCTTGCGATGGAATTTAAGTCATTGCTAATGTCCATCGCCAAATTGGCGATAGACATTAGCGACGGATATGTATCCCTTGTTACAGTTTAGCGACAGATTAAATTTCGTCGCATAACCAAATCGGTCTCTATTTAGTGATGAATTTGCGATGGACATGATCCACCGCTAATCCGTCGCTAAGTAGCAATGGATTGACGACAAAAAAAATTTGCCGCAGTTTAGTGACTGGGGTTATGCGACGAACGCTATCCGTCGCTAAACAAGTTGGCGATGGATTTTGTGACGGATTAACAATGGATAGAGTCCGTCGCTAATACGCATTTTTCTTGTAGTGAGATAAGAGGTGACGTGAGTTAGAGTTCAAGTAATGTGACCACATTTTCTTGATGATATCACATTTTAAAGGGGTACTGAGGTTTGAAAAGAAAGAAAAAAATAAGTCCAAGATATATTGGACCCTTCAAACTTTTGAAAAAGATAGGGTCTACAGCCTATTGGGTGGCATTACCCCGATCATTGTTTAGGATGCACAATGTATTTTGTGTATCCATGTTAAGAAACTACGTGCCAGATCCTTCACACATATTGGATACAGTCGAATTAGTATTGGATATCCAAGAAAACTTATGTATTAATAAAGAACCAATTGAGATCTTAGAATTCAAAGAGTATAAACTGAGAAGAAAGGTTATTCCAATGGTCCTGGTAAGATGGAAGCATCACAACAAAAATGAAGCTATGTGGGAGAGTGAGGCAGACATTCATGCACAATTTTCCTAGTTATTTTCAGGTAAGATTCGGGATGAATCTTCTTTTAAGGGAGGTAGAATTGTAATGCCGCCCAAGTGTGTTACACTCATCTGGAGCAGTTATAAGAGGAGAGGGTTGTTACCCTTTCTTCCTCTCCCACGAATGAAAAGTGGGGAGAGGGATAGTAGAAATGTATCTCTAAGGGGGGGGGGGGGGGGTATGAGCATTACTCTTCACAATGCTCCTCACCCATGGCTATAAAAAGCATGGGTCCCCTCTTTCCCCTATAGATTTTGGTGAAGTGGGGAGAGAGAAAGGGGACACCCAAAGAGGAAACAACGATTATGAGGGAAGCGAAGAAGAGGAGAAGGTGCAGCGGCAACGAGGAACGCCACCGTCGGCCAGGTAAACACCTCTTCCTCATTTCTTTGAAAAAAAAAGGGTGACAACAACCACGTGGTTGCCATCAAATTATAGAGCCGCAAAGATAGGGAGGATCATGTCCCTGACGCTCAAAGCAATGGTGAAGGAAAGGAGTTCCCTTTGTTCTCACAACCGGCAACCAACAACCGGTGATGGAAAAGAAAAGGAGGGAACAATAGGGGCAGGGGGTGAACCCTGTCACCTGCCATTCGCGGTGAGGAGGCGCAGAGGAGTATGTCCCCTCTGCTCTCACCACCGGCTTGTTGACAATGGCCTCAGATTTAAAAAAAACTGAAAACACAGAACGTGAAGGTGTTGCTGTGTTCAGATGGACATCAGGAGGGTTGCTCTACAACAACCACTGGCATCTGTGAGGTTGCTGGAGGCAGCTGCACTGCGTGTTCAGATGGAAGATAGGGTTCACCCAAATGTCGGACAGACTTGGTCTGCACTTAACAGTAGACCGAGTTGGTTGTGTCGCTCGATCTGAGCATGACCCAGACCGAGTTGAGTCAGCGAACAACAGGGTGACTCAGTTTGGGCATGCCCAGACCGAGTAAAAAAAAAAACACCTTTGATAGAATGATCGACCGACTCGGTTTAGACAGACCGAGCCGAGTCTAAGTATTTTTGGCAAACAGACCGAGTCAGATCTGACTTAATGCGATAGATCAACTCAGTTTGAATAGACCGAGTAAGGTCTAATTTGCTTTTGGCAGACCGAGTGGGGTTTGATTTCTTGGCAGACCGGCTCGGTCTGGATAGACTGAGCTGGATCCATATTTGAGGTAGACAGACTTTATCTAGACAAACTGAATCGGATCTGCTTTCGGTGAACCGACGCAGTCCAGACCGAGTCGGCTAGGTTTTATAAAATATATAATGAATAAATAATTTATATATATGCGAGAGCGGATATGGACATGTACACAAAGAGGTGTGAAAATTGAGAAGGTCAAGACCTCGGTTTTTCCAATATGAGTTGGATTCAAATCGAATCCAAACCTAGACTGGATCTCGTGTACATCAAGTAGATCCAAAATAAACTACATCCAATTGGGTTTAGCCCAAATCCAAATCTTTTTCATAGTTGATGTCGTACTTGTGACAAACCATCACGAAAAGGTTTGGTTCAGGTGTACCGGATCCAAGATCTAGTCTGGTTTATAGTTGAAAACTTAAACGATTTGCTTTGGAATAAGAGTGGATCTGGATCCAGAATTCAATTGAAAGATCTAGTTAAACTAAATCTGAACTATAGTGAATGCAAATTCGGTATGGTGTAAAGACAAAATAAATTAGGAAAAAATATATGAACTCAAGGATGGTCGAACAGTAAAAAGACTATTTTCCCTCAATATACTGAATTAATAAACGAAGCATAACTTTTCACCCCGATGTCAGATTCAAGTGATTTTTGGATCCTTGGATTCTTCTCTTAGAGTATGATTCATTAACAGAGGATATGATGACAAACTCTGAAAGAACAGAGTCAAAGTTTGGCATTAAAGCTTAGGTATATTTTTATAATTTTTCACAAAGACAAGACTTCAAATGATGATACGCAATATTTTTTTATTTTAGATTAGAGCTTGCTAGAAGACTAAGGTTACTTTTTAGAATTAGAATTTAAACATTTGAGGTAAGTAAACATTTACAAATTTCTCTTTAGTTAAATAAAATACATTCTAATTAGTTTAAACATCCTTCAATGTGATTCCATGTGTTTTAAGTATGTTAGTTTTATCTTATTTTGAATAGAACAACTATTTAGCATGCTTAGGAATCCATAACCTTGATGTTTAGTATGATGCTTAATTATGATGATACATGTTACATGTTTATTGATTTATGACATAATTTAAATTATGAATGTATCCTATGTGGAGATAATCAATACATTACTATATATAAAAGATTGATGTATGACTTTGAGAAATGAGTGTAGAGTTTCAGAGTTCTGGGATAGGATTTGTCCTGAGAATGTCACATGTATGCCTTGGGAGGGGCATTTTAAGTGTCGTGACTTATTGAGTTAACTCTGTAGTGGAATATTATCCTTAAATATATGACATGTGTATATGTATTAAAAGTCGTTAGTAGACATACATTGATGATTGTATAAGATACTAACTTTAAGAAATGAAAGTTAAAAGAATAAGTTTCATAGGGTAGCCACACAGAGCATGATAAGTAACTCTACTAGGTGAGGCATGATCTAGGGCATTATTTGGGGTGTGCACCTCAATCGTACCTTGAGATTTGCTCAGAAGTTTCTAAGTGATCCTTAAGGGTTAAAACATTGCCCACTAGACACATGTAGAATGTTGCATGAACCACAAAACCTTGGGTGCAAGTAAAGCTCCTTGACACCTTGGGGGCAGGTATAGCTCCTTGAGTACCTTAAGGGCAGGTATAGACTCTCAAGCTCTTAGGCTAGCTACTGATGAACACTTTATGGTACTCGGTGAGTAGCTGCAGCACTTGTGTTCATATTCTGGTCTGATTTGGACTATGTTGTTGTAAGTGGTTCGTATGTTTAGCCAATGCCTTAGACTCTAAGTTGTCTACATAGGTTGCTACACCCAATGAAGCTATTTTTGAAATAGCCGATTAGAGTAGAATGAGAATTTTTTCTTTGAGAATGATGATAGAGAACAGTAAAAGGGGTAATATTTATAAACATGTTTCTGTAGTTAGCAAACTCAACTAAGATTAGGAGCTTAGAGCTCACTACAGTTGTAACAGTCATGTCTAATTTGTAAATAAAAACTTAATAAGTTATAGACTCTTGGTTACAATTGTAGGTTCAGGGACTGTTGCCAATAGAAAGAACTAATCGTGGACTTTGGACTCAGCTACTACCTAACTTCACAGCATTTGAAGTATTGTTTATTTTATATTCTATATTTATTTTGCTTATGTACTTGTAATACTTTTTGGATGGTTACAATTATTGTCAATGGTGGTATTGACCTTCATTTATTATAAAAAAAAAATTGGCATGGTTTTGAAGTTAATTTGGTAATTTTCCTTTGAGAACAAACGTCTAGGAACCCATGCTTTAGAGGCCCTGGTTTTGGTCGTTACAATTGAACATAAAAGGGAATTGCTCGCCGAAGCACAACTCTTCCTCTCAAACATCCCACAAGAATTTCATGCTCTCTTCGTCTGTAACTTGAATTCTTTTTTTTTTTAAGAACTGTAACTTGAATTCTCGAGCCTACAAGAAAGATCGAGAGTACTTGTAATAAGCTTTTTCACATTCCCATCCCTCTTCTCCACCTCGTGTTCTCCCTCTATTACTGAGGCCAACCTTGCAATTTGTATTTTGATCTGATAAGCCCAGCAATAATGGAGTCTTCAAAACAAAAGACCCACCACCACTTGGTGAGTAAAGCCCCATTAAACCTCCCAAGGTTCCTTATCCCCAAACCCCAAATTCATGCAATGTTACAATAATCTCTCATCTAGCTAGTGACTTCATTTTATCACCTACCCATCTTTGGCTGTTAAAGTTGTGTAATTTTAAACAAACTTTTATACACATGTTTAGGCTTTAGAGGAAGAATCATAATATGTAAGAACATACCAGACTGGAACAACGCGTCCAGTGGACAAATATATGTTGGTATCACAACCCAATCAATCTAATGCTTTAGCAACAAAGACTAACAAACACGAAAAAGAATCCTATGATGATCTTAACTATGTAACTGATGCATCTTGACAGTTGGATTAGTCTACCTTACTGGTGAGAATGTGATATTAGATTAATCCACACCAATGATGAAGTGCAAGGATTGACAGTGGATGTATCCCATCATCTCTTTCTCTCTCTCTCTCCTTTGAAGATGAGATTTTTAGGGCCATCAAAGGTTTGTCGGGGTGAAAAGCTCTAGGTTCTGATGGCACTACAACAAAGCAGTAGATTAGCGACGACCACATTCCGTTGCTACGCCTGTTAGCGACAAATTAATGACGACGAGGCGACGATATGCTTATGTCACAAATTTTTCGACGCTAACTGGCGACGGAATAAATCCGTCGCCCGGTCCGTCGCTAAGTGCGACGGACTAACGAGCGCTGTATTTTGTCGCCAATCCACCGGTACTAAACAGCGACCATGTTTTGGCGACGGATTTACGTCCATTGCTAGGCAGTCGCTAGATTTATATGAATAGCGATGGATGATTTCGTCGCTAATCCGTCGCAAACACAAAAAAAAAAATAAAAAAATTTATTTGAAAATTAAATACCGAGAACGGTACAATTTATATTTCCTGTACAATTTATATTTCCTATAAATAAAAAACAAACCACACAAAAAATTCCATATAAAAAGAATCTACAATAATTAATTGTTCCACCTTAAAATTAATCAGTTTAATTATTTATAATTCAACAATTACAATTAGGAAACATAAAAAAATAGAACTTCTTAAACACAGTTCTCTAATCATTGCCAAGATTTTGTGCGTCTTCTTGTTCATTGCCTTTATCTGTCCCTTCAGCTTCGCTACGCTGATTATCGCTAGCAGCCTACACAAGAAAAGAACAGTCAGTATTGATAAACAAAATATAATGAAATAAATTACACACTATATGTGATTCTATCATGTGCTCATGTGTGTTCTAAGGCAATAAAAAAACTCTATATGTGATTCTATCACGCTCATATGTGCTCTAAGGAAGGCAAAAAGTTATATATGTGATTCTATCATGCTCATATGTGTGCTAAGGCAGTCAAAAAATTGAATATGTGATTATAGCATGTTCATATCTGTTCTAAGCCAGCTAGAAAACCTCTATATGTGATTCTACCATGCTCAGATATGCTTTAAGGCAGGCAAAAAGCTATATATGTGATTTAATCATGCTCGTATGTCTGCTAAGGCAGTCAAAAAATTGAATATGTGATTATAGCATGCTCATATGTGCTCTAAGGCAGGCAAAGCAAAAAAAATTATGTGATTCTATCATAAATGATATATGTTCTAAGGTAGTAAAAAAACTCTATATGTGATTCTATCATGCTCATATGGGTGCCAAGGTAGTCAAAAAACTAAATATGTGATTATAACATGCTCATATGTGTTCTTAGGCAGTCAAAAAACTGAATATGTGATTATAGCATGCTCATATGTGTTCTAAGGCAGTCAAAAAAACTTTATATGCGATTCTATCATGCTCATATGTGTTCTTAAGCAGTCAAAAAACTTAATATGTGATTATAGCATGCTCATATGTGCTCTAAGGCAGGCAAAAAAATTATATGTGCTTATAGCATGCTCATATGTGCTCTAAGGCAATAAAAAAACTCTATATGTTATTATAGCATGCTCATATGTGTTCTAAGGCAATAAAAAAACTCTATATGTGATTCTATCATGTTCATATGTGTGCTAAGGCAGTCAAAAAGTTGAATATGTGATTATAGCATGTTCATATGTGTTCTAAGGCAGCTAGAAAAACTTTATATGTGATTCTATCATGCTCAGATGTGCTTTAAGACAGGCAAAAAGCTATATATGTGATTCGATCATGCTCGTATGTGTGCTAAGGCAGTCAAAAAATTAAATATGTGATTATAGCATGCTCATATGTGCTCTAAGGCAGGCAAAGCAAAAAAAATTATATGTGATTCTATCATAAATGATATATGTTCTAAGGCAGTAAAAAAACTCTATATGTGATTCTATCATGCTCATATGTGTGCTAAGGCAGTTAAAAAACTGAATGTGTGATTATAACATGCCCATATGTGTTCTTAGGCAGTCAAAAAACTGAATATGTGATTATAGCATGCTCATATGTGTTCTAAGACAGTAAAAAAAACTTTATATGTGATTCTATCATGCTCATATGTGTTCTTAGGCAGTCAAAAAACTTAATATGTGATTAAAGCATGCTCATATGTGCTCTAAGGCAGGCAAAAAAATTTATATGTGCTTATAGCATGCTCATATGTGCTCTAAGGCAATAAAAAAACTCTATATGTTATTATAGCATGCTCATATGTGCCCTAAGGAAATAAAAAAACTCTATATGTAATTCTATCATGCTCATATGTGCTCTAAGGCAGACAAAAAGTTATATATGTGATTCTATCATGCTCATATGTGTGCTAAGGCAGTCAAAAATTGAATATGTGATTATAGCATGTTCATATGTGTTCTAAGGCAGCTAGAAAAACGCTATATGTGATTCTACTATGCTTAGATGTGCTTTAAGGCAGGCAAAAAGTTATATATGTGATTCGATCATGCTCGTATGTGTGCTAAGGCAGTCAAAAAATTGAATATGTGATTATAGCATGCTCATATGTGCTCTAAGGCAGGCAAAGCAAAAAAATTTATATGTGATTCTATCATAAATGATATATGTTCTAAGGCAGTAAAAAACTCTATATGCAATTCTATCATGCTCATATGTGTGCTAAGGCAGTCAAAAAACTGAATAAGTGATTATAACATGCTCATATGTGTTCTTAGGCAGTCAAAAAACTGAATATGTGATTATAGCATGCTCATATGTGTTCTAAGGCAGTCAAAAAAACTTTATATGCGATTCTATCATGCTCATATGTGTTCTTAGGCAGTCAAAAAAATGAATATGTGATTATAGCATGCTCATATGTGCTCTAAGGCAGACAAAAATATTTATATGTGCTTATAGCATTCTCATATGTGCTCTAAGGTAATAAAAAACTCTATATGTTATTATAGCATGCTCATATGTGCTCTAAGGCAATAAAAAAACTCTATATGTGATTCTATCATGCTCATATGTGCTCTAAGGCAAGCAAAAAGTTATATATGTGATTCTATCATGCTCATATGTGTGCTAAGGCAGTCAAAAAATTGAATATGTGATTATAGCATGTTCATATGTGTTCTAAGGCAGCTAGAAAAACTCTATATGTTCATATGGCTTGAACCGAGGATGCCCACATGACGGGCATGATATGTTGTTTTCCTGCTCCTTGAAATACAACATGCAGTGATTTGGACAAGCATCAATCTTTTTGTAACCTATACCTAGAGCGTTGACCATAACTTTCGCACGATAGAAATTTTGTGGCAATTTCTCATCTTTGGGCAACATACTCTTCACAATCATGTACAAACGGTCAAAACATGATTGACTCAAATTATACTCGGACTTCAAATTCATTAGTTGAAGAACTGCAGACAAGATAGTGTGACTCTCGCAACCGTTTCAAAGTGGCTCATCAGCATCTCTAAGTAAATCATAAAATCTACTAGCTGCATCGTTTGGTGATTCTTCATCTACGACAGTTCTTACATTACTGGAACTCATAGCAGAACCCAGTTCTATTCCTGCAGCATCAAATATTAAATCCGTATATGGATTATCGTGCACCACATTCACCCGTGCATCAAAATCCTTTCTAAATTCTTCTTCATGAAACATTCAGTTCTGATAATCACTCACAAAACTCTTTCTGTATAGGTGATGTCTAACGCTACGAGGTTCTACAAATCGATTATTCTTACAAATCTTGCAGGGACACGTAATCTGACCTGTGAGATCCATTGTACTGACACTTGCCGTTGCAAATTCAATAAAACTGACAACACCATTCATATATTCATGCGATAACTCATTGTCCACTATCCTACGGTACATCCATTCACGATTTGCAGTCATTTTCTTATGATGTTACGAATAATAGCCTAACGAATTAAAAGAAAACAATCAGAATGCTACGATGAAAAACATATCAAATTTATCATGCAATATATAATGTCATACAATAACAAGATTTTTGATGCATGCATTGATAACTTAATATTTTCATATGCAAACTATCAATGACACGATACAATCTTTTGAAGCATGCTTTCATTATACAATTTCACATGAAAGTCATAATCAAATTGAAAGTAACTACATGCAAGCATGGATACAATTACATCAAACATTGCAATACATTATAATCATTCATATCAAACAAATGACAAACATGTACCTGCAACAAACACACTTCAATATCTCACTAACTATTATCATGCCTAGCATGGACTCTGTACTCCAAAAATAAAAACACTTCAATATTCATACATTAAAATCATGCTCAGCATTATCTCCGAACTCCAACAAAGCAACCTTAAATATTAACAACTAAGTGAGTGTGTGAACAATAAAGTGTTACATCTAATAAATTAAATAACATGTGATACGCATGCATCACTTACTCACCACGGGTATTTACCCGATTTGCATCGTTTTTGTCCCTTACTTACCACAAGTGGCTGAACACGAGCTGGTTCCGTTGAAAAATCTGCACAAAAAAATATTGTTTTAAAATGAAGTCACCACGAAAAAAAGCTGAAGCAAATAAAAACATCTTGCATAGGGCTTGAGAAGCCTAGTACCTAATGACCTACCTAAACCGCAGGGGGTCGACCCTCTGTATGAACACAGGGGGTCGACCCTCTGCCGGAACATAGGGGGTTAACCCCCTACCGGAATAGCAGGGGGTCGACCCCCTGCCGGAAACCCCAGGGGGTTGACCCGCTGCAGGAAACCGTTTCCTGCAGCGGGTCGACCAACTACAAGACACGACAGGGGGTCAACCCTCTATCGAGGTCGACCCCCTGTCGTACACGGCAGGTGGTCGACCCCCTGTCAAACATGGCAGAGGGTCGACCCGCTGCCGAAAACGACAGGGGGTCAACCCTCTGCTGGGGTCGACCCCCTACTCGAAACGGCAAGGGGTCGACCCCCTGCCGGAACCGTAGGGGGTCGACCCCCTGCCGAAACCGCAAGGGGTCGACCCCTTGTCGGGGTCGACCCTCTACCGAGGTCAACCCCCTACCGGACACGGCAAGGGGTCGACCCCCTGCCGGAACCGTAGGGGGTCGACCCCATGACGGGGTCGAGCGCCTGCCGGAGTCGACCCTCTACCGGGGTCGACCCCCTGCCGGACATGATAAGGGGTTGACTCCCTGCCGAGGTTGACCCCCGGCCGGACACGGCAGGGGGTCGACCCCCTATCGGGGTCGAGTGCCTGGCGGTGTCGACCCCCTACCGGAAAATGCAGGGGGTCGACCCCAATCCATTTAACGGTGGGGCTCAGAAATACCTGCGCTTCCTCCGGGCGGCGGCGGCGGAAGGTTGACGGAGATCGACTTCCGACGAACGGTGGGGGCCGGCAGAGAGGTCGACGGGATGGATAGGGCGGCCGAAGGAAGAGAGCGGCAGGAGGGAGAGGGCGGTGGGCGGGAGCGGTAGCAGCGAAAGAAGAAAGGAAAAAGAGGGTCGAGATTAGGGGTTATGCGACAGATTACTTCTGTCGCTAAGCCATCGTAATTCAAAACACGAAAAAGGCGACAGAATATATTCTGTCGCCCAGGCCATCACTAAGTAGCGACAGAATATAATCCGTCGCAATTCTGTCGCTCAATGTTGTATTTATTACGACAAAATATTCTCTCACAAAATCCGTCGCTACGTAGCGACAGATTTTGCGAGGGAAAATAATATGTCACTATTTTCGTAAAATTCTCTAATTATAGCGATGGATGCATTTCTCTCGTTAATCCGTCGCGACATAGCGACGAAATAATGTCGCCGCTAAATTCTGTCGCTAATCAACTATTTTTTTTTAGTGTGGGTTTCATATGGATTTCTTCAGAATTTTTTGGTCTTGTGTGAAGCCTGATATTATTAACATGTTTGATGAGTTCTATCACAACTCCAGATTGCCTATTCAAACCCACTTGGCAATTATTTCTTTAATTCCAAAAGAGGATGTTGTCACTGATATCTCTAGGTTTCGCCCGATTTCTGTTATGAGTGCCCTTTATCGGATGATTGCTAAGGTATTGGCTAATAGGTTGAAGGTCGTGGCTCACCAAATTTTTTTGAACTCTCAGTTTGCCTTTATCCACAATAAGAGGATTCACCATTCATTCATCTTGGCCTCTGAAGTCATTCACTCCTTACATCTTAGTGGCCAGCACTATTTTTCTCTTAAATTAAATTTTCATAAAGCCTTTGATTCTGTGCATTGGCCCTTCTTATTTCAAATGTTATCCAATTTTGGCATTGGTCGTCGTTTTTCTGGGTGGGTGAGGGAATTGGTCTCTAATGCTCATGCCATGATTAAGATTAATGGCACTAGAGGTGGCCGGATCAAGTTGGGGCGTGGATTAAAGCAAAGCTGCCCTCTCTCGCCTTTGTTGTTTAATGCCATTGCTGAGGGTCTCGTGGTGTTGCTCAAGCGTGCTGTGGAGAAGCGCCTGATAGATCCTCTAGATGTTTCAAATTTTTTGAACCATATTCTTATTTATGCTGATGATATGATTATTTTTGGGCGAGCAAACGTGCAGCAGATGCTTAGATTCAAGCTTATTCTTTAGTTCTTTCTTTCTCTTTCTGGGCTTTCCCTAAATGATAGCAAATGCTCTCTTACTATGTTCAATGTTCAGTCTCTTATGCTTGCAGTGGGTCAACAGATTTTTAATTATGCAATCTCTGAGTTGCCAATGACGTATTTGGGTTTGCCGTTACAAGTGAAGTGCCTCTCTTCCACTGCTTAGGCTCCAACTATTCAAAAAGTGAAATGCAAGATTTTTTCGTGACAGGCGTCTTATCTCTCTATTGCTGGCCGTCTAACTTTAATCAGACATGTTCTTTCTTCTATCCCTGAATTCTTCATGTCAATGTTTGTGATGCCTGTGGGCGTGGAGAAGCAAATTTGTCGTTTAATGACAGATTTTCTTTGGTCTGGGTGTCAACTTAAGAATAAGCGCCATTTGGTTGGTTGGCGAACGGTGGTGTTACCTAAATGTATGGCTGGCTTAGGTGTTTTTGCTCCAAGTCAAAGGAGTATTGCTCTTGTGGCCAAGCAATGTTGGATGGCCCATCAACCAGGCTCTCCATGTGCTCGCTTGCTTCATGCTAAATATGGTGCTCCTGATTTATCTCATTTTCGCCATGGAACCCGGGGGTTGGCGATCTCGCACTTGCGAAGCATGTGGCTGAGAGCCTTATCGTCCTTCAGAGATCAAACTGGGGATGCTGGAAATTATGATCAGTGGTTGCAATGGGCGATTGCACCAAATGGTGTGTTCCACACCCACAAAGTGTATAGATCGTTGCTCCCCCCAGGGGCAGATTGGTTTTCTAAGTGTGCGTTATGGGGTAAGGGCCCTTCTCCAAGATCTCGGGTCTTGGCTTGGTTAATTTTGCATGATAGGGTTCAGACTCACAGTTATTTAAAAAAGTTGGGCTTTCAGTTTCCAAGTTGGTGTGTGTTGTGTCAAGCTGCTGAAGAAACTACTTTTCATTTATTTTGGTCCTGCCCAATCTTTGTGGCCCTATTTAATAGGACGTGGAGATCTCTGAATGTAATTGTCAAAGAGAAGTCTTTTGCGCTTGATCTGCTCCTGGGCCCTATTGAAATTAGACGATGCAAGCGGTGGAGACTGATCTGGAAGACATGATTGCTTACTACTTGGTGCTTTGTTTGGATGGCACACAATGATGCTACTTTCCGTCAAATTCCGGTCATCCTTAATCATCTTGTCCATAAAATCCTGGTTGACGTATATGTGATTTTATGTATGCATCTTAGAGACCTCTCCTTTCATCTGAACAACGTTCACTCAATGGTGGTTTCTTCTAATCCATCGGATCCTGGTTGAGTTGGCTTTGTTGTTTGTTGCTAGCTGTGTGTAGTTTCTTTTTCTTTAGCTTTTGTTTTTTTTATATTTTAATTTTGTTTTCTATTTTGTTCGGTTCATGGGTACAACATTTTGTTGATCTTCATGAGTATTAATGTTGATCTTCTTTCGGATCTCTATTGCTTAGTAGGAAAGAGAGAGAAAATTCTTGAACAGACAAAACTATGGTTGTCGTCAGAAAAGGAAACGGTTCCCTTGGAGGTCCGAGCTTAAGGCCGTGTTTGTGTGTCACGGATAGCCATTTTACACACTAGAGGTAGGAAAATTCATGCAATCTTTATTTATCCTTGTTTTGTTTGTCAAAAGCACAAATAAGTTGCACTTTGGATTACACCCTCTACCACAAATCCAGACAGCAAAATCTTCTATCATCATTCACTCGTACAACATTATGGATGATTCAAGAACCGATCGACCTCACACTATTAAACTTTGACACCACTCATCCAACAATCACAAGTAACAATTAATCAAATAAAATCGAATAATTGTTCTACCTCACAAACCTGCAGTCCAACCTCACCTCGCCATCCCCAGCCAGGCTGCTCATCTTGAGCATGGATTTCACAAAAGCCTTCTCAAAGTCCCCTTGTGAATTGGCAAACTTGCCCACAAGGCCTTTGGTTTTGCCGTTGGAGAGCAGGGCTTGGTCAAAAGAGAAGAGGCCCTTCCCCTCCAGCAGTTGCTTGTAGTACATGTTGTCGAACACTGAAGCAGTTGAGTCCATGGTTGACCCTGCACTCCTCACCTTGTTATGCTTGGGGCATGTCTTCTTCAGGCTCACAGCAAGGGCCGATGCCATGGTGGGATCCACATCATGGACCGAGTTGAACTTGTGGATCCTCTTTTGGAATGATGAACAATGGGAGAACCCAAGTGTATGCCCACCTGCATTTACCCACAAGGGTGTGCTTTATCATGGTAACTTTGTTTTTATTGTCTATTCTGGTAACATTTGGCAAATTTGTTCCCCTCATCCCTTATGTCATCCCTATCTTCATACCCCTTCTTGGGATCTCATCTATGCAAATTGTTTTGATCGAATCGGACTCCATAGATGTGATCTACATCCTTCATTTATTTAAGATCGTCATTTAAATCGTTGAAGTCTAACTTGTGCTCAAGATTTTTTGGTGATTCAAAAATCAACGATGCAACATTTTGTGATTTAAAAAAAAACATATTTTCAACAAAGAAATGCCATCCAAGGGTTATCCTTATTAAATCGACCATGCTGAATCCATCTATGAGGTCAGGTCTCATCAAAACAACTTGCATCATAAGATTTAAGAGGGGTATGAAGATGGGGGATGACATACGGGATGAGTGGAACCCGACACAACTTTTGCTGGTTGGTAAAAAAAAGCAAAAGAAAGATCTATGACTAGATTCAGAAACAGATGCACCTCTTAGTGGAATCAGCCTCATGGAGATCACCAAGATGCTTATCAAATAACATTCAATTATCAAGATGCTCATATATAGGCTGCGCATGAGCCAGGCTCGAGCAGAGCCTGGACTTGAAGACTTGGCTTGATGCAAAATATAGAGGGCTCGAGCCCAAGCCAAGCTTGAACTGCCTTAACTTTGAGGGGGCAGGATTCAAAATCACCACCTCTTGGTAAATGAAAAACTTGGTGCCTGGGCTCGGCTCATTTTACCATTTCAGCCGAGCCCGTGCCATGCCTAAACAAGCCGAGCCCGAGATTGGGCTGAGATTTGTACAGGTCTAGATGTGCATTCGTCTTAAGGTGAGTTCGATCTGACTACGTATATATGGATGATGTTCAGCCACTGAGGAGGATGCATTTCAAATTAGTGTCCCAAGTCCCAATTAACTGACTTGGTCTCTTGAATCTGTGAGGCTCTAGTGAACTTGGTTAGCCACATTTGTCAAGGCTGTTCAAACTCAAACTTTGGTACCATGTTCATAATCAGGGAGGTTAATAAGCGTGACATATATTAATTATCTTTACTAAATTATTGTCACCTGAGAGTGCCACTAAATCATCAATTGAAAGGCCCCTGAGAGAGAAGCTCTGGTTCAGTTGAGAGAGGTTGAATGTAGGAACCGGTAATAATTTAGTTTCAGCGGCTTTGGAAATTCTTCCATCTTTCCTTCCTTTGGGCACCTCCCAAGTTGGTCCTCCAGACTAAAAGAGAAGCAAAAGATGAAACAAACATTATCAACTGTTGTTTCCCACTGAAATAACAAAAACCAAATATTATAACTTCATTAAAATCTATGGTAAATTAATGACACTGACATATTCCACTCCTACAATACAATGCAGCTCATGAATGGCAACTAGTAGAACAATCAATTTCCAACAATGACCTATGTACAACAAAGTCGAAACCAGATCTTTTCGTCGAATATTATGAACAAATTAAGTTCCAATTTGGTCTAATGAAATTGGTGTCACTACTTACAAGTAGCACTGCATCCCGAGCAGCAAGTGCAAGAATATCAGCACAAGAAACAACACCCGGACACTGAACTTCCAGCTTCTTCTTAGCTGCATCAATAACATAGAACGCATGCAAAGAGATGTTGGGTGGCCCGTCTTTCTCAGCAGTGTTGGTCTTAGTAGAATTCAGCAACACAGATCCATCACAGCCCTGAAAGAGAACTCAAGTCAATCAGATAATCTAAACAAACACATTAAGAACTCAAGGCTCAAAACTTGGTACACTGGACCAACTTAGCCCAGGTCCAAGGACAAGTCAAGTGAAATTTTGGAGAGGGTGGTGTATGTTTGCCCCTGATGATTCACTGAATCCCACGTCTATGTTCGGGGCTTTGAATGAGCACCACGTATACAAGCACATGGGGCTCGTATTCCCGTGTATGTTGACATAACTTTGCATCGAACTCTGGTGTTGTTGCAAAGACTTAAGTATGGTGTTGTTGCAAAGACTTAAGTACCCTTTCTTGCTATTCTTCTCATAAAGTGATGGTTTGAGAAAATGACAAAAATGCCCTTCATTCAAAAAAGAAAAAACAAACAGTTCAAAAAAAGGACAAACATGTCATCCATCAAGAAAGTCCAGGATGATGTTGACTCTTCAAAGTCTTCTTCTTCTTTCTCTGTCCAAAAAAAGGACAAACATGTCCTCCATCCAGAAAGTCGAGGGTGATGTTGACTCTTCAAAGTCTTCTTCTTTCTCTGTTCAAAAAAAGGACAAACATGTCCTTTATCCAGAAAGTCGAGGATGATGTTGACTCTTCAAAGTCTTCTTCTTCTTTCTCCGTAAAACACTGTAAAACCCTCTCTCTCTCTAGAGAAGAAATCAAGAGAGGCAAAGAGTTCTTCCTGGAGAAGGCCATGAACATCAACCCTCTCACTCTCTCTCCCTTCTCTCTCTACTTCTGTGCACATTCAACAGACGATCCTACATTGCTCCATCGTCATCTTCTTCTTCTTCCTTCTTCGTAAAACACTGTAAAACCCTTTCTCTCTCTCTCTAGAGAAGAAATCAAGGGAGGTAAAGAGTTCCTCCTGAAGAAGGCCATGAACACCAACCCTCTCACTCTCTCTCCCTTCTCTCTCTACTTATGTGCCTGATTTAAAGTTTTTGCCCTTACAAGAGGGGGGTCTGGGGGCTACCCCCCGGCGCAGATCCCGAAAATTTTTTTTGGGCCTTCCAACAATGATTTGTAGTATTATCGGGCTTTCCTACAACAATTTGTAGTATTTTCGGGTCTCCAACGAAACGCTATAGTGATTTGCGGAAGACACTACAAATCGCTATAGTGATTTGCGGAAGACACTACAAATCGCTATAGCGATTTGCGGAAGCCACTACAAATCGCAAATCGCTAGTGTCTTCCGCAAATCGTTATAGCGATTTGTAGTGTTATTCAGTAAGCAAATCGCTACCCGAATTAGGACCAACTTGTTAGGGCCATATCTCCCTAACCGGAGGTCATATTCCAAATCCGTAAAAAGTGGTGTCTTTGTTATTGAGTCTAGTTTATTTATGTAAATTTTCAGTAATTTCTATTGTCATTTTATTCCCCATTTTAACTTCAATGATACATTACAACCACAATCATCAAAAGAAAGATTGCCCAAGCTAAGAGTCTTGAGAGAGTAGAGGAGGGCCTCACCACCCACCAAACAACAAAAAATACAACGACTCAACTTCAAGTGCAGTAACGACCCAGAGTCGAATAAATTTAGAGGCAGCTCATCAGTAAGGAACCACAACAGTCAATGTGCAGGTCAGTCGGTGCTTGATGGAGCAATGTAGGATCTTCTGATGGATGTGCACAGAAGCAGAAATAGAAGGGAGAGAGAGAGTGAGAGGGTTGATGACCCCCGGACCCCCCTCCTGTAAGGGCAAAAGGCCATGAACACGCTGGGAGGAGCCCTCAGACCCCCCTTCTGTAAGGGTAAAAACTCTGAATCAGACTCCATAACTCTTCAAGTTGAATGATGCTACCCACACTGGGAGGAGCTCTCAGACTCCCCTTTTTGTAAGGGTAAAAACTCTAAATCAAACTCCACAACTCTTCAAGTTGAATGATGCTACCCACGTTGGGAGGAGCTCCCAGACCCCTCTTCTGTAAGGGTAAAAACTCTGAATCAGGATCTACAACTCATTTAGTTGAATGATGCTACTCATGCTGGGATGAGCCCCCAAACCCTCCTCCTGTAAGGGTAAAAACTCTGAATCAGGCTCCACAATAGTCAATGTGCAGGTCAGTTGGTGCTTGATGGAGCAATGTATGATCTTCTAATGGATGTGCACAGAAGCAGAAATAGAAGGGAGAGAGAGAGTGAGAGGGTTGATGTTCATGGCCTCCTCCAGGGGAGATTTCTTTCTCGGATAATCCTGCAGTGCAGAGACTGAGTCTTAAATAATCATCTTCGGGGCACTTAAGTCTTTACAACCACTCCTTTTCAAAAATCGTCATTTTTTTTTGCACCAATGGAGGAGAGGGTACTTAAGTCTTTGCAATCGCATCAAACTCCAATGCTAATTAATGCTTACAAACATGGGGATACGAGACACACATGCTTACATACGTGGTGCTCTTTGGGACCCCCGAACATGAGATGTAGCTAACTACCCTGTTCAGGGGGGGAACATATAACTTGCTTTGGAAATTTTGTGGATGGTTAGACCTATTTTTTCATGTTATCAGACTTCACTTTATATATGGAACAACCATGAATCTCTTTAGGCACTCAGGCTGATCGAGTTTAAAACCTCTAAATGCGATAGGAGTAACTTGACTCCATTGGCATTGCGGTAGATTTAAGAAGTCCGTGTAGGCTAGCTTGCTCAATTTTTAAATGGATCTATTACGAATATGAGAGAGAGAGAGAGAGACACCCTGATGAAACAATCGTGGAAGTGCATCCGGAGGAGTGCAGCTGGAACAGTTTGGTCACGATTCATGGCCTTCTTGACAGTTTTTGCGACAATGGAATCAACCTTTGGGCATGATTTGTCATAGTAATCTGTGCTGAGTGAGCCAGCTACAGAAACAACAATGGACAATACCACAAGCAAATGAACAAGTACCACATCCCCCATCTCTCTCTCTCTCTCTCTCTCTCTCTCTCTCTCTCTGAAGGAAAAAGAGGAGAAACGAAGGAGAAACCGGTCGTCCTTTCCAGTTCAGTGCTCTCTCTCTCTCTGAAACCCTCATCCTCCGCTGAAACCCTCACCCTTCGCCACTGAAATCCCGATACCCACCAACCTCCTCCACCACTCAAACCCTCGCTACCCACCGATACCCTTCCCCTCCGCCACTGCAACCCTCGCTACCTGCCAAATGCCTCCCCATGTTCGCCTCTGAACCACCTAAACCCTACTTCTCCTCTGGTCTGCTGCTCATCGACTGATCCTCCGTCGTTCCTTTCATTTCCTCCCCCCCCCCCCCCCCCTTTTGCTGATTTTGATTCTGTCTAACGGGGGCTTTTCATCAGCTCCAACAGGAGGTTCCTTTCCGCTCATCGCCCCTTGAGCTTTCTCATAGACAGGCCGCAGAAGCTAGAGTCTCTCTCTCTTTCGGGGTTCCGTCGACCTTTTTCAAGGATTTTGGGGTTCCGATGACTTTTCGTCAAGGATTCTGACCTCCACCGACAATTCCAACGGTCACCATCACGCTCCTGGGCCTCGAAGGCGCCATCTCCCGCCCAGACGTCAGGACCATTTGCTTGATCTCCCTTCGGACGGACCTCCCCCTCGCCCCTCGTCCCAACAGCCGAGGTCTCAGTCTTTCACCGTCGTGGCCCACCAGGCCACAACCACTCTTTTAGTGCCATCGCCATGTGTCTCCTCGCGGTATCCCATCGGCCACAACCACAGAGACTCTACATGTAAGGTTTTTTTCTCTCTCGACCTCTCTTTCTCTCTCTGCCCCCTCTCTCTCGTCTCTTCTGAGATGGGTTTCGCGTGAATTTCTATCCTGGCCCAATGCCCTCTACTTCCCCCTTCTTTTGGGGCTTATGCCCCTCATTCTCTCTGCGGTCCAACCAGCTGGCCCTTTCCTCAATCTAAAAGGATTTGAACAAATGGGGGCTCGCTTTTGCCTTGCGTCATCGAGGCGTCCTTGTTGCCCTTTCATTTCGCCTATTGTTCCACTTGTTTCTTTCCCCTTTTGGAGGTATTCGATTCCTGTCTGACCTTCGGTTCGTTGTTTCCTCGAGATGTTCATCGCCTCAAGCGGGCCATCAGGGTTGAAGCACTTCAGGCTTGCTCTGTTGGTGCTCGTCTCCAAGCCCCATTTTTCTACCACTGCTCTTCGCTTTCGGGCAGCTCCCACGGTTGGCAAGAGGTTTCGCCTTCCTGGCAACAGTCCTTCTCAAGGAGCTTTTCTGGTTCGTGTCTCCTCGAGGCTCAGCCGGGTGACTGGTGGTGTGCCGCTTGTCTGGCGCTCAATTTTTGTAAGCGCCGCACCTGCCTTCATTGTGCCTCGCCCTTTTGTTCCCGGCACCACCCGGTATGCAGGCGCTCTGGTGTTATCGGCCACCCTCCTCCTTGCGATCGGGTTTCGTCCAAGGTTAAGAGCTCGCGATGCAAGGCCTCTTTCTCGCCTTGTGTGAGGATCGCCAAACTGCAGGATCCCTCCTCTTCCTCCCTGGCTATCAAGATCGGGTCATTTTGGGTGCCAACACTTTCGGCGTTGTCGTTTCTGATGTCGTTCACGGGTAAGCGATTTCTGCTTGGTTCGAGTCGTGTCCGTCCCGGTGATCTTCTAGCACATTTTGCCCCTCCTGGTTCATGCGACACCTTGTATGTCCCAACGCCCTCGTGTGATGATGTCAGATGTTCGAGGTCTCCTTTCGGTGTTTTTTGCAAGTCTGGGAGGTCGCCCAGGTGCTCGGTGGGTTTCGAGGGTGTTATGATTTTCCCTAGCAGGCATTTTTTATCCTTCCCTAACCCTTTTTCTGCTACCCGAGGCATCTTTGAGGCCAGGGGAATGGTGGGCTTCCCCTTCGCTTTCCCTCGCCCTCGTGCTCGTTGTTCTTGCCTTGGGAGGGTGCGTGGGTTTAGCGTCGCTCAAGGCTCGATGTTGTCTTTGGCCTTGGTGTCATCATCTTCGCTCATTGCTAGGCTCTCGTGCCAAGTTGAGATCTCTGAGGGGTCGCGGACTGTGATCCGCTCGCCTTTCAAGGCTTTATCACCCGTGGGTATTGTTTTCCATGGTGGTCCTCAGCTTCGTGTGTCGACTTATCTGTTACAGCTTATTATCTAACCTATCTTGGGGCCAGCATGCAACTTTTATCCGCCCCTTTTAGTTTCCATGCGGCTTTCTCCTACCACCGCCTATCATTTGGTGAACACGATAGTTGGTATTGATTGTTGCCTTTGGGGGGCGCCCCTAGTCGCTTAGAAAGTTGGGGCTCGTCTGGGGGGTGGTGTTTGCGGCTCTCTTCCTTTTGTTTTCCCTCCTCTCGATGACCTTTTTCGAGGCGTCGGGCTCGTTTACGGTGGGGCTGGCGGTGTTATCAGATCTGTTATGCTTCGATCCCCCCCCCCCCCCACCACCACTGGTTTTTGGGGGATCGGAGATTGTTTGGTTGGTGTGATGCATCCTTGCCTTTAGTCTTGGTGGTCTCTACCTCGCTGGAGTCGAGGGCTTTGGGCTTTGGTGTCTCGGTGGCTTCTAGGGCTATGGGCTTTGGCGCCTCTGCTACTCTCGAGGTTTGCTCTGGTCGGGTGTGCTTGCCTCAGTCATCGACTCAGTTCTCGAAGTGTGTAGTATCTGCGGGGGTATCTTATCTGCTTCTGCTTGGTGATTTGGCGCCGCCTAGGATACGTTGCTTGCTCGAAGAGGGTGTCTCGTTTGTGGTGTCGGCTATCGGTGATAGTTGCTCCACCTCTCTGTTATGTCGGATTTCATGCAGTTTCATCCCTCCATCCCCTTTCTTCACAGTTGTCGGACCCCACTCATCTTCTACCGCGCTACATTCATTTGGGGAGTTAGGTTTTGTTGGGCGAGAGGTCCCTCCCGTTCAGCCACCGTCTCCGGTGGTCGATCCGTATTCCCAATGCAGCCACCTATCTTCCTTTTTGGGTTGTTCAATGGACGTAGCAGCTCGGCGTCTTCATCTCTCGCTCTCTCAGTCGCAGTTGCACAACATCTCTATCCTGATGAGGGAGTCGTTCGCTAATATCGTCGAGGATTTGCCTTTGGTGGACGTTGGTGCCTCCGATCCTCCCTCAATCTCCTCGCCGTCCTCGTCTGCGATCGGGGGGAGTTCTCCGTCGGGGTGGGAGGGCACCTCCCTTAGGGGTAGGCGACGGTCTTCGAAGGTCTCTGCATCTCAGTTTGGGGTATCTCCAAGGCGTTCTGCGCGGATCCGCTCTCCGCGGGGTTTTCCTGATTTCCTGACATGAAGATTCTATGCTGGAATATTAGGGGCTTGAATTGCCCTAAAAAATGCATGTTCCTTGCTAGTTGTATTCGACAGAAAAATCCTGACCTTGTCGCTATTTATGAAACCAAGATGGCAGAGGTTCATCGCTCGGTAGTCTCTGAGATCTGGCGTGGCATAGTTTCTTTCTTCAAGCCATCGTTTGTGGGCGGTATACTTGTCCTTGGGAGGTCGTCTCTTGGAGTCTACCAACTTGATGAAGGCATGTTTTTCCTATCCGTCGCCATTCCTCTTTCGACTAAGTCGATGCCAGCAGTGGTCACCATGGTGTACGGTCCGCACCGCTGAGCCGTCAGGAGGATTTTTGGGAGGACATGAATAGGATCCTTCTATCTTTTGGGGATCAGCACCTCATCATGGGCAATTTCAATTGCTTGTTGTCCTCCTCCGACTCGAGTAATCCTATCTCATGCTTGGCTTCTATGCTTGGGTTCCAAAATTTCATTCAATCGAACCAGTTGTATTCTGTTCCACATCGTGGTGAAGCTTTCTCTTGGTCCAATCGTCGATCTTGCCCGTGCTACTGCTTGCTTGACCATGTGCTCGTCTCTCCGAATCTGCTGGTCTCGCTAAATGACCTCTCTGCTTGTCTTCTCTCTTCATCTGTCTCTAACCATAGTCAGTTGGTCATCCAATGAGGGCATGGATTTTCTCGCCACATCAAATTCCGATTTGAGCAATGGTGGATCATGGAGCCAGACTTTGAGTCTGTAGTCCGTCTATCTTGGTGTGTCTTATGCACCGCAGCTAGGGCGGCTACTCGTTGTGTGGTTAAGTGTCGCCACTTGTCTCGAGCAATTAAAGCATGGTTTATCTCGGGGCATATCAGTAAATTTCAACATCTTGAGGATTGGGAGCACAAGTTGTCGTTGATCCACCAGTCTCTCTCAGACTCGGACTCCCTGCACCACAACAAAGCAGTGGATTAGCGACGACCACATTCCGTTGCTAACCGGATTAGTGACGACGAGGCGACAGATAGCTTACGTCGCAAATTTTTCGACGCTAACTTGCGACGAATTTATTTTGTCGCTAATTGCGACGGAAAAACGGATGACGTATTCTGTCGCCAATCCGTCGGTACTAAACAATGACCTCGGCTTGGCGACGAATTTACATCCATCGCTAAGCCATCGCTAGATTTATATGTATAGTGACAGAAAAATCCGTCGCAAACACGAAAAAAAATAAAAAAAAAAATTATTTGAAAATTAAATATCGAGAACGGTACAATTTATATTTCCTTTTCAATTTATATTCCCTGTAAATAAAAAAAAGTACACATAAAATTTCATATAAAAGGAATCTACAATAATTAATTGTTCCACCTTAAAATTAACAAGTTTAATTATTTACAATTCAACAATTACAATTTCGAAAAAAAAATAGAACTTCTTCAACACAATTCTCTAATTATCGCCAAGATTTTGTGCGTCTTCTTGTTCATTGCCTTGATCTGTCCTTTCAGCTCCGCTACATTGATTATCGCTAGCAGCCTACACAAGAAAAGAAGAGTCAGTATTGATAAACAAAATATAATGAAATAAATTATACACTATATGTGATTCTATCATGTGCTCATATGTGTTCTAAGGCAGTAAAAAGACTTTATATGTGATTCTATCAGCTAGAAAAACTCTATATGTGATTCTACTATACTCATATGTGCTCTAAGGTAAACAAAAAGTTATATATGTGATTTGATCGTGCTCATATGTGTGCTAAGACAGTTAAAAAATTGAATATGTGATTATAGCATGCTCATATGTGTTCTAAGGCAGTTAGAAAAACTCTATATGTGATTCTATCATGCTCATATGTGCTCTAAGACAGGCAAAGCAAAAAACTTTATATGTGATTCTATCATGAATGATATATGTTCTAAGGCAGTAAAAAAACTCTATATGTGGTTTTGGCATGCTCATATGTGTTTTAAGGTAGTCAAAAAACTGAATATGTGATTATAACATGCTCATATGTGTTCTAAGGCAGTCAAAAAATTGAATATGTGATTATAGCATGCTCATATGTGTTCTAAGGCAGTAAAAAAAACTTTATATGTGATTCTATCATGCTCATATGTGCTCTAAGGCAGACAAAAAACTTTATATGTGATTATAGCATGCTCATCTGTGCTCTAAGGCAGGCAAAAAACTCTATATGTGATTCTATCATGCTCGTATGTGCTCTAAGGCAGGCAAATAGTTATATGTGATTCGATTATGCTCATATGTGTTCTAAGGCAGTCCAAAAACTGAATATGTGATTATACCTGAGAGGGACCTGCAATCAAAGATCCCCTGTTCAGCAAAAAACTGTTGAACTCATCTCGGAGAACGTCGATGACGGAGTCATGGAAGTAGTCACGCAGTGTGTCCTTAACGATCTGCGTACATCTTCACAGGAAAGAATTGCCTGCTGCTTGGAGCTTACGGTGGCGGAAGAAGTCTGTGGCGGAAGAAGTGTTCATGTTACTCCCAAAGCCGAACATGCGACCTTTTTTGGGTTCACCTGCTGCAGTCACCCATGTTGCAGAATCAAATGATGGATGCTGAGTAGCGTCATTGCCATATCGCTCTACCATCTGTTGCTCATAGGCCTCCTACAAAATAATGTTTAAAGTATGCATTAATAATTAATGATAACATTATGATAACTTGCATATTGCATTGATTATTAGTAGAATAAATGCATACCGTTGTCGTTCTCGCCTTCTCTGATACGAAGTCTCCCGTGGTCTTTCGTTTATGTGTTTCAACAAACACATCCTTATATAGTACAATGCCTCCTTTTTTTGCTTTCTGTGAAGTTAAATGATAAAAGATTTAGTTAACAAGTTTGCAACAATACTTATAAAATTAATATTATATATTAATGAGTTACCATTTTCTTCTGGTGGCTCTCAAATGTCTTAGATCCACCTGTGTGTAGATGGGCTTCAGGCATTTTTGCTTAATTTTGTGCAGCCTTCACAGAGTGATTTTGAAATGCATCTCCCGCCCACTTATCGCACATTCCATCCCAATAATCTCTCCTGATAGTAATAGGGCCATGGCCCTTCCACTGTAGTGGATCATCTATTCTGCCAGATGCTTTTTTTGCTGTAGTCTTCATATTGTGCAGCATGTCTGCAAATCGATTGACAGTCACATTCTGCCACACATTCCTTGCATCATTTTCTTCCACCGTAGTTGCGAAGCGATTTGAAGCTTATAGATATTTTCAAAAAGTTAGTAGACATGACTAAAAAAAATTAAATATGAAACACATTAACTATGAGAAACAACTGTATACCGTGAATGAGGATCACAATCTGTCTAACACCTCCTTTGGATACTCTTTCCATTGAGCAACCGATCCTGGTAGATGTTGAAGAAGTGTATTCCTAATCTCGCGTACTACTTCTTGTGGCTCAAACCTCGTGCTGCACATGAATTGGTATACAGTAAATATCAATATAAAATATTTATAAGATATGCAATAATTGAAAACGAAATACTTATGGTCGATTATCGATATACACTATTCGAATGAGTCTTTATGTGCCCGACTGAGAATACCCTGCTTCCTGTGTTGGATCCTGACCTGTGTGTTCAACTAGTGTAGGTGAGTCGTGTATAGGCGAAACATCATCTGTAAAAAAATATGTTAGAAATTCTCAGAATGTATATTTGAACTAATCAAGCATCCAATTAGTTAAATGATATATCTATCACAGGAGCCCGTGAAGATAAAGGTTGGGCCTGGCTACTACTGGATGAGCGACCACTGTAACCTCCACGAACCATATTCTAACAAATAACATATGTCATACAATACATTCAAATAATTCGCATCAAGTATTACAATACATTCAAATCATTTGCATCAAGTATTACAATAATTCAAATCATTTGCATCAAGTATTGCAATACATTCAAATGATTCGCAACAAGTATTACAATACATTCAAATCATTCATATCAAACACTGCAATGCATTCAAATCATTCACATCAAGCATTGCAATGCATTCAAATCATTCGCATCAAGTATTATAATGCATTCAAATAATTCAAATCATTCACATCAAGTATTGCGATGCATTAAAATAATTCAAATCATTCACATTAAGTATTGCAATGCATTCAAATCATTCGTATCAAGTATTACAATACATTCAAATAATTCAAATCATTCACATTAAGTATTGCAATGCATTTGAATCATTCGTATCAAGTATTAGAATACATTCAAATAATTCAAATCATTCACATCAAGTATTATAATAGAACTCATTCATTCGCATCAAGTATTACAATACATTCAAATAAATTAAATCATTCACATCATTCATTGCAATGCATTCAAATCATTTGTATCAAGTATTACAATACATTCAAATAATTCAAATCATTCACATCAAGTATTGCAATGCATTCGAATCATTCGTATCAAGTATTACAATATATTCAAATAATTCAAATCATTCACATCAAGTATTGTAATAGAACTCATTCATTCGCATCAAGTATTACAATACATTCAAATAATTCAAATCATTCACATTATTCATTGCAATGCATTCAAATCATTCGTATCAAGTATTACAATACATTCAAATAATTCAAATCATTCACATCAAGTATTGCAATACAACTCATTCATTCGCATCAGGTATTACAATATATTCAAATAATTCAAATCATTCACATCAAGTATTGCAATGCATTTAAATAGAGGTTTGTATTACAAGATTTTGCTCACTAGCTTGAGAATTCTTCCTCGTCACTTGTTTGACTTTCTTCTTCTTCTTCATTGTTTACCCATCCACTTGGTATATCATTTGGATCACATTCTTCCATGAATGTTTCATCGGCCAATGGAGATATGACATGCATATCATGCGCAACATCGTGACCATAAGCGAAGACATAGATATCATCTGATTGATAGTAATCGCTGTCTTCAGCTAACTTATCTTCCTGTAACTGATCATACTCAGGGTATAGTTTGGAGTTCACCTTGCAAACTGCCCACCATTCATTTCTATCTGACTTTTTTATACTCTGATATGAAGTATAATAAACTTGTTGATCTTGCGAAGCTAATATGAATGGTTCATATGTTCCAAACCTGGATTTATGATTCACCTCCACAATGCCTGAATCTTTGTCGAGTCTTGTTGCAGTTGGATCAAACCAATGACACTTGAATAAAGTTACCGTGTTATTTATGCCTAAGTAAGTCAAGTCCATTATTTTCTCTATAACACCGTAGTAATCATGTTCATTTTCACTGTAGCTGCTACCCTTGACACACACGCCACTATTCATCATTGATTTGTTTATACCGTAATCTTTTGTATGAAATCGATAGCCATTTACGATGTACTTGTTGTAGCATTGCACAACTTTGGTCGGACCATTTTCTAAATCACATATTCCTTGATCTTTAACATCACCATGGCGGACCTACGCACAGACATAAACAATGATTGTGATCACGACCAACCAAGTAACTTAGTGTTGTTTACAAGTACAAAATTTATGTTAGCTTCTTTACCAACTGTTTCAACCACTCCACAAACTTAGTTTTACGTTCTTTTTGTACTTCTGCATCAGTGAGATGTGAAACTTCTGTTTGCAACTCTAGATCAAATCGTCTGCAAACCACAAATACTTATATTATTGAGTCATGTATCCACGTATAGAACATAAAAGGATTTATAATTGTGTTGCGTCAACATATACTTACTCGACGTATGGGTCGATCGCTGAGCAATTAAAAAGAATATAGATGTGTGATGCATCTTTCTCTCGATATGTCAAGAGCCTTGATCGACAACTACCAAATGCATGCCCAAGTGGTTGAAATATCGACAACTTGTCAGCTACAGTTACTTGTTCTCCATTATCGTTACGGGGCGGGCATGTGTAACGTGTTGGAATATGAGGTTCGAAGTACATAGATGAGAAATTTGAAATCTCTTCTAAAGTGTACGCCTCACAAATAGAGCCTTCTACTCTTGCTTTATTACGAACCTTTTTTTTTGAGATCGAACATGCATCTGGCAAAAATATACATTTCAAACTTTAAATATCTATCATTAAAGAGACAAATATAAAAAAACATATACCTTTCAAATGGGTACATCCATAGATATTGCACAGGGCCACCAACCCTTAGTTCATATGGCAAATGTATGATCAAATATTTCACAACATCGAAAAATGTTGGCGGAAATATCTTTTCTAGCAGACAAACAGTGGTGATGACAGAGTCCTCGAGATTCTTTACATCTGATACTACGACCTCTGATGCGCACAATGTTCTGAAAAATTCACTCAACTCAGACAATACCCCCCATATAGGTTTGTCTAACATATCATGGAATGCTAGGGGTATCAATCGTTGCATAAAGATATGGCAATCATGGCTCTTCAACCCATATAAATGTTCATCGTCAATCTTCACAGCCCGAGCAATGTTAGAGACATATCCATCTGGAAATCTCAATTGTTTCAACCATTGACATACATGTTTTATTTGATCAGGTCCAAACACGTACTTTGCCTTTGGTTTCAGTACTTTACCATTATACTCTTTGAGTTCCAATTCTGGTCTTTTACATATTACTTTTAAATCTATACGGGCCTTCGGATTATCCTTCGTTTTCCATTTAACATTCATTATTGTATTAAACACATTATCAAACACATTTTTCTCTGCATGCATCACATCCAAATATTGTCGTATTAATAGGGTCGGCCAATATGGTAGTTCCCAAAAAATAGATTTCTTCGTCCAATTGTGATCCTTCCCAAATCCACGGAAGGGTGTAGGATTGCAGGCATCTGTTAATACATCTAGAAAGTATCGCAATTTTCTTAGAATCTCTATGCTAGACAATCTTGAGGATGAACCTTTTGTTTCAGTTGTGTCTGCTTTAAACGCATTCTTTTGTCGTCGGAACGGATGGTCGCTGAGTAGAAATCGACGATGACACTCAAACCAGCAAGGCTTCCTTTCATGTCTCAATCTAAAAGCTTTTGAATCCTTCATGCAGTACGAACATGCCAACCTCCCATGTGTGCTCCAACCAGATAGCATACCATATGCAGGGAAGTCATTGATTGTCCATAGAACAGCGGCCTTCATGTTGAAATTTTATTTTTTGTGTGTATCATACGTGGTAACACTGTCATCCCACAGTACTTTTAGTTCATCAATCAATGGCCTTAAATATACATCAAGATTTTGGCCAGGTGAGGTCGGACCAGGGATCAACAGAGACAAGAAAAGATTTGGACGTTTCATACACAAGCTTGGTGGAAGGTTGTATGGAGTTACAAATACTGGCCAACATGAGTATGGAGTTGATCTACCCCCAAATCGATTAAATCCATCTGTACATAGACTAAGTCTAACATTTCGCACTTCCATTGCGAAGTTCTGATGATTACGATCAAAGTGCTTCCAAGCTTCAGCGTCAACAGGATGCGTGATCTTGTTTTCATCGTGTCGAACTTTATTTGCATGTCATCTCATGTGTTTAGTTGTCCTTGAAGACATATACAATCGTTGCAATCTAAGAGTGATAGGAAAGTAGCAGAGCGACTTGTATGAAACTTCCTTTGATCTCGTGCTACCATTGCCTCTTGTCTTTGGCTTGAACCGAAGATGCCCACATGACGGGCATGATATGTTGTTTTTCTGCTCCTTGAAATACAACATGCAGTGATTTGGACAAGCATCAATCTTTTTGTAACCTATACCTAGAGCATTGACCATAACTTTCGCACGATAGAAATTTTATAGCAATTTCTCATCTTTGGGCAACATACTCTTCACAATCATGCAGAAACGGTCAAAACATGATTGACTCAAATTATACTCGGACTTCAAATTCATTAGTTGAAGAACTGCAGACAAGATAGTGTTACTCTCGCAACCGTTCCAAAGTGGCTCATCAGCATCTCTAAGTAAATCATAAAATCTACTAGCTGCATCGTTTGGTGATTCTTCATCTACGACAGTTCTTACATCATTAGAACTCATAGAAGAACCTAGTTCTGCTCCTGCGGCATCAAATATCAAATCCGTATATGAATTATCGTGCACCATATTCACCCGTGCATCAAAATTGTTTCTAAATTCTTTTCCATGAAACATCCAGTTCTGATAATCACTCACAAAACCCTTCTTGTATAGGTGATGTCTAACGCCATAAGGTTCTACAAATCGATTATTCTTACAAATCTTGCAGGGACACCTAATCCGACCAGTGAGATCCACAATATTGACACTTGTCGTTGCAAATTCAATAAAACTTTCAACACCATCCATATATTCATGCGATAACTCATTGTCCACTATCCTACGGTACATCCATTCACGGTTTGCAGTCATTTTCTTATGATATTATGAATAATAACCTAACGAATTAAAAGAGAACCATTAGAATGCTATGATGAAGAAAATATCAAATTTATCATGCAATATATGATGTCATACAATAACAAGAATTATGATGCATGCATTGATAATTTAATTTTTTCATGTGCAAACTATTAATGACACAATACAATCATTTGAAGCATGCTTTTATTATATAATTTCATATGGAAAACATATTGAATTGAAAGTAACTGCATGCAAGCATGAATACAATTACATCAAACATTGCAATAAATCGTAATCATTCATATCAAACAAATGACAAACATTTACCTGCAGCAAACACACTTCAATATTCCACTAACTACTACCATGCCTAGCATGGACTCCGTACTCCAAAAATAAGAACACTTCGATATTCATACATTAAAATCATGCTTAGCATGATCTTTGAATTCCAACAAAGCAACCCTAAATATCAACAACTAAGTGAATGTGTGAAAAATAAAGTGTTACATCTAATAAATTAAATAACATGTGATACGCTTGCATCACTTACTCACCTCAGGTATTTACCCGATTTGCATTGTTTTTTCACTTACTTACCACGGGTGGCTGAGTACAAGCGGGTTCCGTTGAGAAATCTACAAAAAATAATGTTTTAAAATGAAGTCACCAAAAAAAAACGAGGCAAAATAAAACATTTTGCATAGGCCTTGAGAAGCCCAGTACCCAATGACCTACCGAAACCGCAGGAGAGTCGACCCCCTATAGGAACACAGGGGGTCGACCCTCCTGACGAAAATCGCAAGGGGTTGACCCCTGCCTATTCCGGCAGGGAGTCGACCCCCTTCCAGAACATAGGGGGTTAACCCCCTGCCTTTCCGGCAGGGGGTCGGGGTCAATTCCCTGCCTGTTCCGGCAGAGGGTTAACCCCCTGCCTTTCCGGCAAGGGGTTAACACCCTGCCTTTCCAACCCCTTGCCGGAACGGGGGTCGACTCCATGCATGTTCCGACAGGGGGTTAACGCCCTGCCGGAACATCCAGGAGGTTAAACCCCTGCCTTTCCGGCAAGGGGTTAACCCCCTGCCGCAATAGGCAAGGGGTCGACCCCCTACCGGAAAGGCACAGGGGTTAACCCCCTCCATTTCTCTGGGCGAACGTGCGAGCGTACCTTTCTCCGGGCGAACGGCGAGAGCGGCAACAGCGGGCGAACGACAAACGTTGGGAGCGGGCGAACGACGGGAGAAGGAGTAGGGAAAGAAGAAAAGGAAAAGAGGTTTGGGAATATATCGATAATTAGCGATGGATTATTTTCGTTGCTACTTCATCGTACACGAAATTTACGAACATAGCGACGGAATATATTCCGTCGCCCATTCCTCCGCAACATAGCGACGGAAATTTGTCCATCGCAACTCCGTCCCTAATTAGCGACGGCTTGTGCGAGGGGATACATTCCATCGCTATTTTTGTAAATTTCATTGATTATAGCGACAGATATATTTCTCTCGTTAATCAGTCGCTAATTAGCGACGGAATAATATTGTCGCTAAATTCTGTCGCTAATCACCTATTTTCTTGTAGTGCTGTCGAACTCTGGTATTGCCAGCCTAAATGCTAGATTCGTAGAGCTGACTATGCTATTACGGTCATGGCGCATGAAAGAGGAGATTCGTTGGAGGCAGCGGTCTTATGCTATTTGGCTTAAAGCAGGTGACAAAAATATTTTCTTTTTTCATTTTGTTGCCTCTCATAGGCATCAAAGGCATGTCATTCCTTCCATCTGCATTAAAGGTGTCTACCATTCGGGAGATCAGGTCTTACTAGTGGTGATTGATTTCTTCATCAAGCTTTATGCCGAAAACCCCTCGACCAGCGGGTCGATGGGTACAGACTTCATTTGGTGCATCGACCACGCGTTATGCAAGTCTTTGCAGGTGTCCTTTTCTGAAGAGATAATCTTTGCGGCAGTAACAACTTTGTCCGGATGGAAAGCCTCTGGTTTTGATGGTTATCCTGTGGACTTCTATCGCACCTTTTGGACATGTGTTAAGGGTGATATTCTGAGTATGTTCGTTGAGTATCACCACAACAGTCGGTTACCGTCTATCTATCACCTGGCCATTGTTTCTCTTATTCTGAAAGACGCTACGTTGGTGGACATAGCGCGGTACCATCCTATCTTTGTCTTAGGTGGAATCTACCAGATCATCGCCAAGGTATTGGCTACCAAGATGCGCTCTGTCGCTAATCAGATTTTTTCAGATGCTTAATTTGCCTTCATTTCCCATAGATGACGACAACATTCATTTATTCTGACCACGGAGGTGGTTCACTCTCTGAAGTCGAGCGGTAGGCCTTTCTTTACTCTTAAACTTGACTTCCACAAAGTATATGACTCGGTGCACTGGCCTTTCCTCTTTCACGTGTTGGAGAACTTTGGATTTGGTTGACGCTTTTCTAATTGGGTGCGTGAGCTGGTCACTAATGCACAATCCCAAGTTCAGATTAACAGAGCCTGTGGTAAGTTGTTCAAGGTTGGGTGTGGTATTCAACAAGGATGCCCCTTGTCCCCTCTGCTTTTTAATGTCATTTCTGAAGGCATTGTGGTCTTGCTCAAGAGGGGCATGGGGTGTGGTTTTATTAAGTCTCTCAGAGTTCAGGGGTTCCAGAGCAATATTCTTACTTACGCCGATAACATGATTGTTTTAGGCGTTGGATCCATCCAACAAATGTTAAGAGTCAAGCTCATCATCCTCTTTTTCCTATCGATCTCGGGCTTCTCGCTAAACAATGATAAGTGTTGTATGTCCATGATCAATGTTCCTCCATAAATGCAGGCCATCGGTCAGAAGATCTTTCAGTATGCCACTTCGGATAAGTTTTTTTCCTACCTTGGTCTACCGCTTTAGCTCTCACTGATTCCTTCAGTTGCTTGGAACGCCACTCTACAAAAGGTTTAGACTAAGATCTTGACCTGGCAAGCCTCCTACCTTTTGATTGCAGGCAGACTTACCCTCATCAAGCATGTTTTAAATGCGATGCCAGAATTTCTTATGTTTATGTTCCTTATGCCTATGGGGATCAATAAGAAGCTCTCTGGGTTATTGACCAGATTTTTGTGGTCTGGGCAAGGTAACAATAAAAAGCGTCACCTTGTGGATTGGGACACTATAAGGCTGCCGCAAAATAGAGGGGGTTGGGGATTTCGGACTCTAGGTTAAGAAGTATTGTTCTGGTTGTTAAGCAAAGTTGGCTTGCGCACCAACCGGGGTCCCCTTGTGCAAATCTCCTTCAGGCTAAGTATGGATCAGTGGAGTCTTTGTTTGGGGGTCAGCGTGCGATTAGGTCGCCCCTCTCGCATCTGCGTAGATCGTGGATTCAAGCTCGGTCTACTGTGTGGGGTGGTGAGGGTGACAACGTCACTCAGAGCCAGTTCCATTGTAGAGCGATCACCCAGAACGGCTCCTTCTGCACTAGAGACACATACCTTTCTCTCCTTTCGGCAGGTGTGAATCGGTTTCATACGAGGATTATCTGGGGCAAAGGTCCTCCTCTGAGAGCATGCTTTCTTGCTTGACTTGTTTTGTAAGATCGGGTGCAGACGGATAGCTTCCTCAAGTCTATAGGTTTCTATATTGTGAGTAAATGTGCTCTTTGCGAGGGGGCCGAAGAATCTGCGCTGCACCTATTCTGGGAATGTCAGGTCTTTCAGAATATCTTTAAGGTTACCTGGAATAAGCCGGTAGTGTGCATGTGTCAGGAGTCTTTCGCTGTGGACCTCTTGTGGGGACCCCAGTCAGTTCGTAGATGTAAAAGTTGGCGGATCATTTAGAGAACTTGGTTGCTTTCTTCTTGGTGGGTTGTTTGGATGTCACGCAACAATGCTATTTTCAGGGAGATCCTGGTTAATTTCAACAAGTTAGTAAATTATATTTTGGCGGATGTATACGCCTTGTTACGCATCTGTCTTTCTTATCTTCAGTGCCACTTGCCGCTAAGGCCTCCCTCGGATCCGGACTGATCGCCTCTGTTTCTGATTTATATTTTGTGCTCTCTTTTTTGGCTTATGTGTTCTTTGTCGGTATGGGTCCTGTGTGTTTTGTTTGCCGGTTTCAATGTTGAACCTATCATAATGTTGATATCTTTGATTCGTCTCTCTCTCTCTCTCTCTCTCTCTCTCTCTCTCTCTCTCTCTCTCTCTCTCTCTCTCTCTCTGAATGCTTAATGTTGACGTGAAGAGCTAAGGCAGGGCCTCAGGATATATATAGAAGGGGAAAGATTTGAGAAAAAAGTATTTGGAGGGAACAAATTTTGAGTTCATTTGTTTCTTTCTCATTAAACTTACTTTCATGGAATTCCTTAATTTGTAGGGTAAAGGAACAGGGAGACTTTAACACTAAGAAGTATAGTAAAGAACTTGCCTGGTATTTGATCGTTTTGAACGGATTGGTTAGTAGAGTGGTTCAATCATGTTGGAGGGATGTTCATTTCGTAAAATGAACTAAATTAAGCAGCACTTCAAAGTGACTTGATTGAACTTCTCTATCTAATAGATATGCAGAACTGTGTGGTTCTGTGCCCACAATGGCTTAGGATGGTTCACCTAACCCTTTATGCAAACGAGTAAAATATCATTTTTCAGCTTAAAAGTGCGTCCACATGACCACAACTTCGTGGCATAGAGTTTTCTTTTATTTGTGCTGGCTAGATAAGATGGTGCATCCATCACAGAATGATTCTTAAAGGTAAGTAAACAAATAGAAAAATGTGAATTTTAACGGTTGGTTAGACCCTGAGTTTAACTGTTGCCATGCTGAACTTGGATCCAAGTTCTTGATGTTAAATAATTCTTTAGGTTACAGTGGATAAATTCATAGCTCTTAAATTTTTAATGATCACAACCTTTTGAAGACAACCGAATCCTGATCTTATTACCTAATAACGTTTGAATTGGTAGAACTAAAATGCTGAGCAATTGTAGTACGTAGTAGATTCAAATTAAAAAAAAAAAAAAAAACAGTATTGTACAAAGAGAAGTGACCACAGCCCACAAGAGCTCCACTTTTCTGGTTGGGGGGCAAATGTGGTTTGTCACCTAACATGGGACAACCACGGTTCGAAACTGATAGGGGTGGCGAACCTTGCCGCACAGCTGAAGCTGGATGTACTCCCCAGTCGGCAGGGGGACCTCAAGGACTTGATCAACTAGAGGCCTTTTAATGTGCAGTTGGTGATTGGAGGGTTTTCTCTTAGCCTAGCCCAAGACCGAAAAAAAAATGATTAATTACTTTACTAGTCCAATTATATGAAAAATAAATTACAAACAGGGGCTCTGCTTGTCTGGTAGGATCAGTGACTGCACGTCACCTTTGTGTTGGGATGTTGCAAGTTCAAATCCCAATGGTATGGTTGCATAACACTTGGGGATCTGCCTAACCCCAGCTTGCCTATCTAAAAAGAATTATATGCAAAAAAATCTCTGTCGTGGAATTAAATTTATGAAATGGTTCTTTTGCATGCACAGTTTAGTTATGAACATACATCTATGCATGAACTGTGAATATTTTTGTTAACTGAAAAAGGAAAAAGAATTCCAATTTTCTTTTGTTTATAAGTCTTTCATGTTGTTAGGTTTGAAAAAGAAAGCAAATAATGTGTACTAGTGATGAAGGGAATCATTGGCAAGAAATGATTGACAAAATAAACAAACAGCTTTAGTTATTAATCATCAAAGTGACGATGAGTTGGACACTAACGGTGACTAACTGGTAGTTGATTATGACATTAATTCTCTGATCCCAAAATAAATAAACTTGACAATCAAGTGTTGACCATGACGAAGTTGGAGTGGTTCGAGCTCCAAATTTGAGTCCAGGTCATATTCTTGGTAGCCTTTGTTTCTTAATCTTAAGCACTTGGGTGAGAGGGAGGTAAGCAAGATATAGTTTTATTGGGATAAGTCTTTGGTGCCGATGTGCATACAGTATCAATGAGTTCAATCTTACCTCATGCATTTTTAAGTGGATGGGACTATACAAATAGGCTTAGTTACAAATGATGCTTTAATCAAACAGTTTGGATGCTGAAGTCTTTTTTTCAATTATATTTTGGTGCAATATGGACCAACTTTCTGCTGTGCACATCCACATCAACGATGCAACCATTTTGTTGTGGACAGTTAAACATCCATCCATATTTATTGTATGCATATACGTAAAATCAAAGTCAGTCCCAGTTTCTTAGAACCAAGTATTAATAAACTTGCAAAATTTATGCATAATGTGTGCTGAACCTAGGTCAAGCCTGTCTTTTTTTTTCTTTGATGACCAAGGAAAACCCTCACTGAGAACCGAGTTACAAAAGAAAAGGATGCTCTTTTAGATTCTTCATACCTAACGTGATACCCAGGGTGTGTGTATCCTTTTTTTTCCTACAGAGAAAGCTGGGTTTAGGCAGAGGCCCTGCCAGTCATACAACCATACCATTGGAATTCTAACTTGCAATGTCCTAACACAAAAGGTGACTTGCACCAACTGCTCCTGCCAGAAAAGCGGAGCCCCGTTGGTAGGGTGTCTAGTCCCTTGCCGCAAGCTGAAGCAGGAGAAAAAGCATTTCTGGAGGGCAAGGGTAGGGTGTACCCCAAGGTTTTACATTTGCACGAGGTGGTTGGCAATGTTGGAGGAGCGTGGAGCCTCTTCTTACCTTGATATAAATCCTAAATTTTTGCCGATCCAACTTCGTCGTAAGTTGGTCGGGAGTTGTGGGGATGGCCCCTTACCCATAAGATGGGGGTTCGTGTGATTATTTTTCTCCTTTTAATTTTTTGTGTTTGTTTCATTGATCTATTGGTAGGTCAAAGGGTCGTTTCCTAACAGGCGAAAGGCAGTTGAGATCGCCAACCAGGCATGCCCATCCATCTCTAACCATCATTTGAAATAGGATGGGTTCCATCATACATTCAATTATAGCAATCCAATCAATGGCTAAATGGTTCTAGCTGGATGGCTAGGATTGAATGTATGATGAAACCCATTCTATTTCAAATGATGGGTTCCATTACCTACTTGTGGATGTCACGATTTTTGCGCACATAATATGTGACTTAACTAAAATTGCATAAAGTCTAGACGTACATTCGTAAATGTGTGTTTTGACTTTTGCAAACATGTATTGTGAACGTCCTTCTAATGTTATCCGATTTGAGTTTGGCTGGTTCATGTCATGCATTTGCAGTCGTCCCCTACCTTCACTCATATAACATACAAACCTCCTTTAACTAAAATCGCATACAATCTAGATCCACAAAAATCAAACATTCACACAAGTCCTATATTCACAAGATTTATACGTAGAACAACTCTTAATTCAAAACAAATATAATTAAAATGTGAATGTCCTTGCCTGTTGTATTGGCGCACCCTTGACGGTAGCGCCAATGTAAAACGTGTTCTATTGGCGCAAATATTGACTTGTGTCAAAGAAAAGGCTTACCAAAAAAACTTGTTTTAACAACAACAAAAAAAGTTGTGGAAAACCAAACCGGGGGCATTCGGAGAGAGGAGGAGGAGGCTGGATGGAGTTTGATGGAGCGAATGTATTCCTGTCACAGCACCTCATCACCCCCTGAGATCTTTGATGTTGTCCATGAGGCCCTCTGATCCAATGGCGCACTCGTCACCCTCTGATGTGACCCCTTCTGCAACTCCCCCGATGACTTTCCTGTTGTCTTGTCAAAAAAAAAACCACTAACGCAAAAGCCACGTCAATGAAAACTGGTTCACTGGCGCAAAAGCTAAGCCAGTGAAAGTCTTTTTTATTGGCAAATGTAAATTACACTAGTAAAAGCTTTACTGCGCAATTGTTGCCCCAGTAAAGGGTTTTATTGGCGTAAATGTTACGCCAATAAAATTATTATTTCTTGTAGTGAATGTCTTTCACACATTTGTGGATGACCTCCTGATGTTCACGAGAAGACTTGCAAATATCCTATGTATATGCGAAACTTCTAACCTCAGTTGTGAACATTTTGAATTTGCATATTTAACTTGTGAAATATTTTCATAATTCATCCTCGCTTATAACATTTATGAACCATTGAACAAGCATTAAATGTGATGCTTTATATGTATAAAAGCTTTGTTTTGTATATGAGGACCATTTTCTGCATAAACTTAGACTTCTTAGCAAGGGTTTTGTGATCCCCAACCTATTTTTTCTGCAAGTTTATTCAATGAGGTGTCATTTTTTTTTTCCTTATGTATTTCATGCGAAGGCACACCAGGCGAGCTTTTTTAGCATTCGACACATCATCGGCTATAAGATATCTTAGTAAGCACAAATTTCACTCTTTGTAACAAATAAATCAATTATTTTTTTACATAATGGCATGAATCAATTATTTTGTAAAACATAACATAGTTCTCAAGTTATTTTTGCATATTTAATAGCATATTCTATTTTTTTGTTTAATTAAATTTCATGTGAGTTTCTTTTGTCCATTTTTTTTCTTAATTTCATATGCTCCTTTCCTCAAATTTAGTTGTATATCTTGTATTATAAAAATAACCAAGGGAAAAATGTTCAAGTTATTTTTGCATTTTTAATATTATATTATGTTTCTTTTTTGTAATTTGATTTTATGTTAGCCTTCTTTGCACCTCTATTATCTAATTTTGTTGTACAAAAAATTATTTATCTTTTATTATAAAGATGATGAATGAAGAAACTGTCATTATTGAAACACCAACACCTATTGATGGATCAGACAAAGATGTAAGATATGTACATGTTACAAAAAAGGTCATTTGAATTTGCTCTCTCTGTCATATCTCTTGTGTAATATATTAAAGTTGTTTTATCTTGAATACTATTCTTTTCAGAAACAATACCCATTAGTTGATGGTTCATGCTATGAGGTATCGAAGAGGGTTGATACGTCGATAGACAAGGAACATGCTCTATGGCCAAGGGCATGGGTTTTCGATATAATTCATAAAAAATGCAGCATTAGTAAGACAAAGTCAAGATTGTTGTGATCAAATAAGAAGCCTCAACTATATTCACTAAAAAAAAGAGTTTAGTAAGTAAAATTCTTGATGCCAAAAAAGTTGATGTGTTTGTATCCCCAATAATATCTCTTGTAGGGAAAGCATCTAAAGAGGAGGATGTAAGTGAGTAGCTAGTGGTTAAGAAGTGTAAGGAACTATTGACTTTGGATTCCTGGATAATTGCTAACCTACGGGTTCAACTGAAGGAAGCAGGAGATGTAACCAAGAATGGGGTCCGATTATTTATCCGGGTCAGACCTGTGAGGTCCCAACATGCATTCGGAGCTGGGTATGATTTGTGAAATTTCATACCACACCTTGGTCCAACCTAAGCTCCAACTAAGATCTGCATTTTTTTAATCTAAAATATATTAACAATTGGTATTTTAGGGGTCATCTCTGAGTCTGGTTTACGTTATGTTATAAGTCTCAGGTATGGTTTTAAATTTGGTTGGTTCCAGGACCCAGTACCCCCACCATAGAATCGGATCCGAGTTCAGATCAAAACCCACCAAACCATGTGCCAATTTCTGGAGATTGACTGACACTGTTATGAATGGTAAAGTTGCTCCATTTAAGCCAAGGGATCAAGGTTTTGAATCCCATCAACTAGCTGTTGACTATCAAAAAAAATATAATTAAAAGAAAAAGTGGTAATGGCAGCACAACAGTAGCTACAACAGTAATAACGGTAAAGAAAATTGTTAGAATTTCTTAGGCGGCTAGGCTACTGCCTTTTGCTTAGATAAAATACTATACATATTTATTGCCATTAATTCAATGAATTAATTTGTAATAAATTTAATAGCTTGCTTCCTTTTGGTTCATAGATGTGTTTTACAAAATCACAAGTCTGCATGTGGTCTGCCACTGCTTTAATTATCATGGTTGGGGCACCTAAGGGTGGTCACCAGCAGGGATGCATAACGAGCCGAGCTAGCTCAGGCTTGACCCATTTAATCTTGGTTTGGAGCTCGTTCGTGCCTTAAATGAGTCGAGCTTGTACATGGTTCTGAAGCTCGGAGAGCCATGCTTCATCAGCTCAGATAAAAGTATATATAGAATATGTTTGCAAAATTAAACCAATAAGTTATTTTTTTCATATTACGGGTAGGGGATCGAATCCTACCTTCTCAAAACTCTTTACCTTTTTTAGAAAACTATTCAAGCTCGGCTCAGCTCGAGCTTGAAAGCGAGCCGAGTCTCCGAGCTTGAGCCGAGCTTGGACAGGGGCATTTTGAAATGAGCCAAGTTCGAACAGCCCAGGCTCTGCTCAAACCTGGCTCATCTGCATCCCTAGTCATGTGCTTAACCCAGAGTTTTACCTTGCAGGAAAACGCGCCCATTAATTGACCCAGTTCTCGGTTGAGGGTTTTTCTTCCTCATGAAAACAAAAACATAAAAAAAGCTATCAAGTTTGCATGTGCTCTGACCTCCACCAGTTGCTGTTCGACGTACCATTGTGTTTTGAACCTGCAACGTCCCACCACGAGGAGACGCTGGTGCTCTTTGACCCAATGTTGTCAGTATCGGTATCTGCCCTGAATAGTTGGGCCACCGATCTGAATCATTCTGCCAGAAACAAAAAAAAAAAAATTATATGTCAACCATAATGTGACACGCGTCAAAACCATTAAAATAATAATAAAAATTAAGTTTTAGTATTTTTTTGGTATTTATTTATAAAATAATCGATTCAGGGTGAAGGCGTATCAAAAATCTGCCGATACTGATGACATTGCTTTGACCTACTCGTATTGACCATTATTCTTTGTAATTCTTGTTAAGTTCTTGCCTTGTGGCCTACTTGCCTTGTGGCCTACTTGAGGTCATCGACAAAAAAGTTTAAAACGGTAAAAAAATACCATCCTTTTACTCGTGATAAACTGAAAATTTCTCACATTTTTTGGCAAAATATTGGTAAAATTTTATTTATAATGTAAAAAACTAAGTTTTACAAAGGAACACCGTTAAAATTTTAAGATACTTATTTTCTTTCCTATGTTATTGAGTTCATACTCAGCCTCGTCCAGTATGCTTTATGGGCCTGACTGAGTTCTAGATAAGCCAAGATGAGCCTGGCCAAGCCACAAGTGGAAGTTTATTTCCAGCCCTAGTTGTTTGGACCTGGCTGGGTCCATCAAGGAGGCAACCCTCATGGTTCGACCAAGAACCAGTCCAAGATGCAACTCCATAATCAAGAAAAGAAAATAAGATCATAGAGATTTCATAAAAATATGGCATAAAGGTAAGTAGTTTGACATATTTAGGGCCTTTGATTTTTCAATCACCTGAAAAGCATTCTCCGGTGTCAAAATCCAATGATCCGAGCGTGTAGATCACATCCATGGAGTCAGATTTACTAAAAAGCAAAGAAATTAAACAAAAATAATTTTGCTAAGTCGTTTATAGATACAAAAGGTTGTAGCAAAGATATATCCTGTATTTTATGCAAGTAGTTTTTTTTTTTTCTTATTTTGCATGGGGAAACTGTGTCTGAGAATGGAGACAACATCGCCATCCCGGTGGCGTAAAATGCCGGGGCTAGGACCCTCATCCCCGGGACATATGCTAGGATTCAGCTTATCCAAGGAGGTAGCACCCGTGGGAGTCCAAAGTCTTGTTCCAACTATAGTAACCCCTTTGGAGTTGTATTTTATGAAGGAATTTTTGTAGATAATCCAAGGGGAAAATCCCCCATTACCCAATCGCACATTGGTTGGCCTCTTTATTAGGCATGTTAACGGGTCAGGTTTACCCGGGCCTGACCCGTACTAAACCCTATAGGATCCGGGTATGGTGATAATAAGAAGACCTGATTAAGACCCGTGTCTTGACCCAAATGTCCAATTAATACATGTAGGCGGATATAGTTTGTGAAATTTCATGCCAGACCCGGATCCAACCCAAGTTCCGATTAAGACCCCCAAATTTTCAATGTAAAAATGATAAAAAATATTATTTTACCGAGTATGGCCCAGGTCTGGTTCATGTAGTTCTTATCGGGTTCGGGTATGGTTTCTCTTACTGTAGTTCTGATTAGACCTGGGTCCAGACCCGATACCATACCCAAAATTGGGGCCAGGTCTGGTTTCACCTGGGTCCGTACCAAACCTGCTTCTCTTTATGCAAGAAGTTAGTAAACAAATAACACGAAACTTTTTCAGTGATATAAAAGATTTTTTTCCTTGAAAACTATAAGGAAATTAGGGAAAAAGCAAACAAGTCAAAGGAGGGGGGCATATCAAAGCCAATATCATCCTTGATAAGTAGAAAGCCACTGATATACTACTAGACGTTGGACAAATTGCATACAGTTCATGAACACACAAAAACTCAAACATGTTCACTGAGAACCTGAGAATAAGAACAATAAAACACATTCTCAGGTTGAAACCAATCCACATTGACTTCACATCAATGTTGTGTTTGCTAACCACATAAAATCATGATCAAGTTCATGAACTCCAGTATCACTACTGCTGATCCCCTTCAATACATACATGGTATGGTTAGCGGGCTGCTCTAGGCAAAAGACAAGCACGCCACAGCCAACGTTGGGTAAAAAAACTCAAACTCAAATCAGGAACTTAGAACTGGACGGAGCTGGTGAAGGTCTGCCCAAACTGCCAATCGCTGGGTGCAATGTCAGGGAAGACAAGAGTATTTCCATCACTAGTGGTGACCCGGAAGGAGAGAGATTGGCCATTGAGGTATGAATTGCTTTGCCAATTTGCACCCCAGTTTCTTGACATAGGTTGCCAATTCCCACTGGAGCCCTTGATCGAAACGGCCGATATTGATCCGGCGCCACCGACGTTGCTGATCAAAACAAGCTCAAAATATGATCGGCCATTGATTGTGAATCGAACTCCGCCACTTTTTCTGCAAGGAACCCTGCACCCAGTCCACACAAGATGAATCAGTGTAAAGCACCAACATGGTGATTAAAGGCCACCTTCTCTTAATAAATAGTTGGTCGTTTTTTCACTAGTTTCATCATTCATGCAGATCATGTTAAATTACATCTGTATAGTTAGATCTAACATGGCTACATCTATATGAACATGAGTGTGTACCACCCCATGGTTTCATGGTACAAAAACAGCACACACACACACACACACACACACACACACACACACATATATATATATATATATATAGAGAGAGAGAGAGAGAGAGAGAGTAATGGGTATTTGTGCCTACCCCGTGCCTACTGAGCTTTGGAAAGATTGTTTCTATTTTTTTTAAAATCTGATAATACATATGCATGCTTGATTTTATGGAAATTGGCTTTTGGATAGTCCGATTCCAACACCAAGTTAGGTTTTTCTAAGATTAAAAAAACCAATGGTCTACAACTTTTAAAAACATTTAATGTTTAAAAAATCATATTTTTTCTCAAAAGAACATGATTCAAGTGTGAATTCCTAGCTAATCGATCATGCATAACACATTTGCAGGTCAGATTTTTGAAAAACAACCTAAAAACCACTGGTGGTAGGCACGCGGTATACACAAAAAGCATCAGACACCTACCCATCTCTCTCTCTCTCTGTATATATAATTGTTTGGATCTACCCACATGGTATCATGGTACAAAAACATCATATATTTTGGATCTACCTATAATGAATTTTCAGGGCTCTCGTTGCTGAATTCATTGCTCATTGGTTGAAATTAGCTCCATTTAATTTTCAGCATGATTCAAGTGTGAATTTTCGGTTCTCCCGTGCTGAACCCATTGGTTGAAATTAGCTCCATTTCAAACTTTAGTGCATTTAATATGACACTTATTGAACAGATAAGGAAAATAATGAGTTGTTTTAAAGGTTGTCCCATGAACTAAGGCTTCTTTAATTGTCATAATATGCCTTCAATAGTGTTAAATGTATTGAACAGAAAATCAAGGCTAATAAAATTTTCTTTTAACTACTTGTCACTAAGCATTATTAATTAAACCATGTGACACCACATTAGATTTTTACACTATTGAATAGTTACACACAAAATATTATAGAGTTGTCAAATCAAGAGTGGTACAGTGGCTATCAGTAAAATACCTTTTGAAAAGAACAGGAACTATGCCCCCTCTGTAAATGCCGATCTGCTCCCAGGAGGGCTGAGCCATGTCAAAATGCTGAAGGGGAGGGTTGCACCATCCTCCATTGTCGTTGGGGAGTGCAAAATTGGGAGGGCAGAAGTTGGTGGCTGTGATGGTCACCGATTTCCCAGGCAAGCACCATCTGGGGTCGGTCTGCACATCACACATTATAGTGAAGCACTGACCGCAGGAGGCCCCATCATTAAACAGGGCAGTGCTGAGTGCGGCTGTTTCCGTCCCATAGCCACTTGAGTACAAGTTCCCATATCCACAAGCTCCCCCTAAACCAGAAACAGAAAATCTCATTAAATTTACTTCTTCTTTTTTTAAAGGCAAGCTGGCGTTATGCAGACTCCTACCAGTTAATAACACTATACTTGGGTTTTGAAATTGCAACCTCCCAACACAAGGTGACGTGCACTAGCTGCTCCTAGCATACAAGCGGAGCCCCTTTACTTGCATGAACAGCACTACATCTCCTAGCAGACCATACTCAACTTTTTTTTTCTGTGGTAAATGAACTTTTTTTTAAATAATCTGAAAGGAAACTCTATTCTCTAGTCGTGGGTAAGAACTATTAACGGATCAGTTCATTTGCCGATAAAGACACAAAATCTAACACGATTTATTGGGATAACAGGGTGACTTTCCATACACGACCTGGAACGAGGACTTCTCAGTGGACCAATTTATCGAACTCTCAAAAGCAGGGCATCGCTAGATAATCCCACCGATGACTTCCACTCAAAAACCTAAGAGAACAATCTTCTCATTGAGTGAAGCCCTCAGCTTAGGCTTTGAGGCAAGGAACACACACCTCAGGTATCAAACTCGTGACGTCTCTTTAATTTGAGACATAAGAGCCAACCTCCAAGCCTTGAGAACTGATGAACTTATTTCAAGTACAACATACTATGAATCTGCCCCAAGGGGGGTTGGTGCAGTGGGGTGGAGCCTTGGCTGCTTGACGGGCTGTCAAGGTTCAATTCTTATGAACCTCACCCTTCTAAGCAAGCTAATGCATTGCATAGACTCCGAGGGCAGAGGTCCTAGCCTTGGAGTTTTATGCTACCGGCAGGACCGAAGGTATAGCAGGCTGAGCCAGCGCAACCAGGTGTTCATGCCGGGTGCGATTTCTTCAGGTTATAAATTCAAAAAACATACTATGAATCTTCAAAATGATGACAATTGCAGGAGAAAAAAAGGAATAAAAGGAAAAAGTACCCATGGTTCCGGAAGCGTCGCTTCCGCCATAAAAGGTGGCATGGGCCTTGTTCCATTCTTCAGTAGCAGAAGAGGCTGCACCAGCCATCGCAAAAAAGGCCACCACCAAAGAGAAAAGCCCAGTGGAAGCCATGGCAACTATAACCAACCAGCCAAGCAGGAGATGATTGACAGAAATTTGCACACACAGGTGGCCTTAAATAGCCCAAAAGAGGCAAAGTGGTGGGCCCTCAATCCATGTGATTGGCGCACGGACCTTGAGGGTGTGTATTTATTATAGTCATTTATGTGCACAGTTAAGTTTCTGCAGCGCCCTCAAATAATATTTGTGCACCCAAGGCGAGGCCAGGCTTCAATTATTTCCACGTTCTCTCCCCTCCTTTTGCGCTTCACGGATCTGGTCAGGATAAAAACAATGCAGAGAGAGCCAGATACCAAAGATTTTACGGAGCCCAGAACACAGTAAAAACAAAAAAAAAAAGGACCAAAACCAGAGTCCGGTTCCATCATCCCCTGAATCATCCACTATCTTGGTACCCTTCTTTGAGATTTCATTAATGCAAGTTGTTTCGATCAAATCGGGCTCCATAGATGCGATCTACATCATTCATTTAGTGAAGATCAACATTTGAATTGCCGAAATCCCACTTTTTGCTGGATTTTTTGGTAATTCAAAAAATCAACGGATGAAAAACACAAAAATCTGATGTACATATTTTTCAGTAAAAAAAGTATGTTTTAAGGGTTAAATACTATTAAATCGACCCTGATCGATGAATCCATCTGTGAGGTCAGATTTGATCAAAGCAACTTGAATCAATAAGATCTTAGAGGGATATGAAGATGAGGGATGACATAAGGGATGAGTGGAAACAAATTGTCCAAAACCATGTCCAGTTGTCCACGATGCCCTACCCCCTGCATTCTCTTGTCTCTTTCATCAAGTGGACCCCGAATCCAATGTTAGTCAAGTGTGAACAGCTCCAAGATCGTGTCCAGTTCTATTAGATCTAGGTGATAGTTCATTAACCAGGTCCAGATATGAGCATCGATAGGGATCCGGATCCGGTGGGCAGTATACCTGTATTGTGGTTGCGATACTTGGTTGGTTATGAAATGATTAAACACACGTAATATAAATGTCTACTCTAGGGGCTTGTGGAGTTGGAGTCAAATAGGCCTATTAGTACATTCTGGATCAGGCCATTGTAGTTTTAATGAAGATCAAACTTGGATCAGGATTCGAACTAGCAATGGATAGGTCGTAGTTAGATAAACTCGATTTAGAACTTGTCTTTTTGAATAATCTTTGAAAATGAAAAAAAAAAAACTCATCTTTTCAAAAAAGTCTCCCAAAAAACATATTCTTTTGAAAGAAACATTTACAACATAAAGAATTACACCCAATTATGGATCCAATTTTATCATATTTCGGATTGCCCTGCTTCTTGAACTTGAATCTCATAGTTCCTATACTCTAACTTGATTTTCAAGGGCACATCTCGTATGCATGTCCATTTTTCTTATCCCATTTTATAAAATTAAAGCTGAATAAAACCTGTTCTTTTGACTTTTCTTATAACCCATTTTTTTATGGTGCCTTTTAAAATGCAAAACTTTTTAAATCAAGTACTTAGAATTTGACAATTTTTGTTGTTTCAAGTTTTGCTTGCAATGGGATAGATTTCTATAATTGTGAGCTATTGATATCACTTTCAAAATCTGAAGTTAATGACATAAATATGTTTTTGCGGATTGTTTATTTTCCATGCTTAAGGGTGTGTTTGATGGCGTATCCAATATTAGACGGAATTGTGTTACTTGTATCCAACATTTGATTTTTGCGGACAACTTCAACACATATGAATATGGGTCGGATAACTTTATTTTGGATCATATGACTAGATTTCCCAACAATATGAGTGTTTTAACATATTTATTATGGATTTTAGCTCAAAATTTGGATCTCAGATTAGAACTAAAAACTAAAAAATATTTAAAATTTAGATAATTTAAGAAAAAACAATAATTGATAAATTTTTTTATATATAAATGCTTTAATCGGTATCATATTCGATCTAATTATGAAACGTTATAAAAAAATTATGGATTTTAATGCCAAATATGGATCTCAAACTAGATCCAAATACAAAATGAAATGTTTAAATTTTGAGTAATTTGAGAAAAAATGTATTTTTTATATACAAATACAAAAATCATAAATAAATCATAAAGTAATAAAATAAAAGAAAATAAATCATAAATAAACCAAAAAACCATAAACTACAAGGAAAATAAACCATAAATAAATCATAAAATTAAATATAAAAAGTCTTAATTCAAACTCTAATCAAAGAAGATAAAAAAATAATAATCCTAATTACCACTGAGGTGGTATCTCATGTGGTAAGCAAGGTCCTATGTCAAGCTGAAGGCCCGAGATCGAATCCCTCTGCCACATGGGGCGGTTGTTGTTTTGGTAGAGTTCCACCTAACCTTATCTTGCCTTTCAAAAAAAAACAATCCTAATCAAATTAAATATAAAAATCCCTAATTAAAGAAATTTGATTTAAAACTCTATTCAAAGAAAAAAAACGCTAATCAAATTAAATATCAAAAACCCCAATTAAAGATATTTGATTCAAAACCTTAATCATAAAAAATGAAAGAAAAAAACCATAATCAAATAAAAGGAAAGCCCTAATAAAATTAAATAACAAAAGCCCTAATTAAAGATATTTGCTTCAAAACCCTAATCAATGAAAATAAGAACTATTAAAAAAAACTAATAAAAGAAGAAGGGGAAGAGAGAGAGAGAGAGGGGGGGGGGGGGGGGGGGGGGAGAGATAATGAGGGAGGGTTGGGGTTAGAAGCTCCCGCCGAAGTCTTTTTTTTTTTAAGTGGTGCCCCCCATCCCGTTCTCATCGCAATGGGGGGATGGGTGGAACAGTGTTTCACCATTCCGCAGATGCGATGGACGCTCGTTGTGCGTTCCAGCATTTGATCATCGTGGTTTCTCGCGTGATGTGTGGGACGCACAATCCAACACCCCCCCCCCCCCCCCCCCCTAAAATCATGAATAGCTATCTTAATAAGCTTCAAATTTTTGAATGCGACCTAGCGTACCATACCAAAACTCCTGTTGATGAAGTAGCAGCCTGGTGATGGAAGATAGAAAACTAATATCATTTCCTATTAAGATAGAAAAACGTTACACGAATTGTTTTTGAAAATTCTATGATTTTCAAGCCTTAAAAAATTTTGTTTATGCATCCTAATCGGATGATCCAAGAGTTGATCTTTTGTCACATCCATATGTTCAAATTTAAGAGAAAATAACAAAAAACCTATGAAATTTTGATTCACACGATGGGTCTTTTTCAGCTCTCATATTCTATATATGAGTGTGTATATATACAATTCTATGATTTTTAAGCCTAAAAAATCCTATTTATGCATCATAATCGGATGATCCAAGACCTGATCCTTGTCCTTGTAAAACCAAGCATGTAGGTCACATCCATATGGTCAAATTTAAGAGAAAATAATAAAAAAACTATGAAAATCTTGATTCACATGATAGGTCTCATTCAGCTCTCGTATTCTGTGTGAGTATATAATACATATTCAGCTCGAGTTTGGATCCTATCCAAAGAAAGGTACCAAACGAACGTTTGGGAACAAAGGATAGGGCCAGGATCTTGAAAACTTACACCCAATTCTGGATCCAATTTTACATGATCATGAGTTCGATCTCCCGGCTCCTTGAACTTGAATTTGATTTTCAACGCAACGTTTGGCACATATGTGCCTTTTCCCCTTTCATAAAATTAAAGCCGATTAATTTGATTTTCCAGAGATCATTTTGCATGTATGTCCATTTCTTTATCCCATTTTATGAAATTAAATTCAAATAAAGCCTGTCTATTTTGTCGATTTTTACACAAATCATTTTTTTATGGCATAAGTTTTAATGTAAAAACTTTTAAATCATGTATAAGAACGTTATAAAATCCACGAGTCTCGCACCATAAAAGAAAAAATAACGACAACAAAGAAAATATCACACGATAATTAACGTGGTTCGGTAATAAGTTGCTTCTTTGACTCTGCTTTGGCTTTATCAATTCCTTGATTCTTGCTGCACTCGTATTCAAGTTAGCTTTTGGTATTTGGATCATTTTCGTGTGGATCAGATCGTACCTAACACGTTATGCTTGTTATGCTTGCTACTCGATATATTCTATAATTGTGACATGAAAAACTGATGTTAACGATATAAATATGGTTTTGCGGTTTTTGAATTGGATATGGTTAAAATAGTGAACGGATATCTCAACAAGCTACGACTTTTTTGCTACATGGGATACATCCGAGGGCAAGTGGGAACCACCGTACCAAAACTTTGCTTAAAACCATGTGCACTTAACATGATATTAAGTTGCTTCCCTCAAAAAACAATGATACTAAGTTGCAGCCTGGTAATGAGATGGACAACCAATATTCCTTTTAAGATAAGAAAACAACTTTTATACCAAAATTGACAAGAATATATATATATATATATATATATATAAAGAGAGAGAGAGAGAGAGGAATGGGTCCGTGCTAAATTACATTGGTGCTCACTACAAGAAAAATGCCAATTAGCGACGGAAGTTTGCGACGGATTTTTTCCGTCGCAAATTTGCGATGGATTAACGAGAGACAAAATCGTCGCTAAAATCCGTAATATTTACAAAAATAGTGACGGAAAAACCTCTGTCGCTATTTAGCGATGACTTAGCGAGGTTTGGTTTTTGTAGCAATACTCGCAGCATTTAGTGACGGATTTAGCGACGGGGTTTTTTCGTCGCTACTTAGCGACGAAAATATTTCATCGCTAACTAGTCATGTACATTTGCGATGGCGTTGCGACGGAAGTTGGCCGTTGCCAAATCTGTCGCTAAATTTCCCGTAAATCTCTCATCAGAACCCTTCTTTCTCTTTCTTGTTTCGTCTCTCCCACCCGATGCATTCCCCCAGACGCCGCCCGATGCACTCCCCGGCCCGTCGCTCCCCGGTCTGCCGCCCGTCCCTCTCCCGGCCCATCGCGCCCTATTCCGCCGCCTGTTGCCCCCTGTCCGCCGCCCGGCGTCTCACAGGTAAGTACCTTGTTCTTTTTTTTCGGCAGGGGGGCCGCCCCCCCTGCCCCGTTCTTTTTTTCCGGCAGGAGGAGCTCCTGCCTCTTTTTTTCTGGCAGGGCAGGTCTCCCCCCTGCTTTTTCGGCAGGGGGTCGCCCCTTGCCTCTTTTTCTTTTCCGGCAAAGGGGGGGGGGGTTGCTCCCTGCCTCTTTTTTTTCTGGCAGGGGGTCACCCCCCTTACTTTTCCAGCAAAGAGTCGCCCCTCTGCCTCTCTTTTTTCGGGCAGGGGGCGACCCCTGCCTCATTTTTTTTTCGATAGGGGGTCGCCCCCCCTACCTCGTTCTTTATTTCTGGCAGGGGGTCGCCCCCTGCCTCTTTTTTTTTTTTACAGGAGGGGGCGACCCCCTGCCTCTTTTTTTTTCGACAAGGCGTCGCCCCCCTACCTCTTTTTTTTCGAGCAGGGGGGTGACCCTTTGCCTCTTTTTTTTCGGTAGGGGTCGCCCCCCCCCTGCCTCGTTCTTTTTTTCCGGCAGGGAGGTCACCCCCCTGCCTCTTTTTTTTCGGCAGGGGGTCACCCCCTTGCCTCTTTCTTTTTTTCCGGCAGGGAGGGCGCCTGCCTATTTTTTTTTTTTTTGGCAGGGGGTCGCCCCCTGCCTTTTTTTTTATTTTCGACAAGGGGGGTCGCCCCCCTGCTTTTCTGGCAAGGGGGCGCCCCCTGCCTCTTTTTTCCTCTCTTTTTTTGGCAGGGGGTCGCCCCCCTTGCCTTATTTTTTTATTCAGGCAGGGGGTCACCCCCCTGCTTCTTCTTTTTTTTGGGCAGGGGGCGACCCCCTGCCGCTAATTACTATTAACGTTGAATGTAGCGACGGATTAGCGATGGCTATAAATCTGTCGCAAAACCGAAGTCGTCGTATTGTAACGACAGCCTTGCGACAGATGTTGGCATTCGTTATTCTGTCGCAACTTAACGACGGAACTGACGACAAATACAGTCTGTCACTACTTAGCGACAAAATGGGCGATAGATATATTCCATCGCGAATTAGAGTCGAAAAAATCACGATGAAAGATATTCGTCTCTGAGCCGACGTTAATCTATCGCTAAGCTGTTTAGCAACGGATTAGCGACGGATTTAGGACGTCGCTAATCAACAGGTTTCTTGTAGTGGTTGTCAGTGAGCAAAAAATGCAAATGTGAGTTTTAGGCAAAAAGATCTTTAGTGGTGCAATAAAAGCGTCAATAAAGGTCACACTAAAGGAGTGTGACCTTTACTAGTAGTTTTAGTGTGCCACTAAAAGTCGACCGTATTCTTGAAAAAGGTCTTTAATGGAGCATTAAAAGTGCCAGTAAAGAGTTTTCAATGCAATTGTTTTTGTTCTCTATCTACACGCTTTAGCTCAAGTTTAGCATGGACTCATTTCACTATATATATAATAGTTTATTTATGGAGTCACTAGAACGTGAGAACTAGAAATATCATGTGAACCACGATTTTCATGGATTTTTGTTCTTTTCTCTTGAATCTAATTGTACCCTATGTAATCTACATGGTTGGTTTTATAAGGGCCAGCTCTTGAATCCTTTGATTATTTGGCATAAACAAGATTTTTAAGGCTTTAAAATCAAATACTCGTGATCATAAATATTCAAGTATCCAAAAGTCATATTTTTTCATCGAAAATGCACGATCCAACATTCAATTCCTAGCAAATCCACCATTTCGAACACATTTATATGGTTGGATTTGCAAGAAAATTTGTTGAAAATCCCAACTTCACATGGTCTCTCTCTCTCTCTCTCTCTCTCTCTCTCTCTCTCTCTCTCTCTCTCTCTCTCTCTCTCTCTCTCTCTCTCTATTGTCGCCAATCCGTCACTAAATGGATTAGCAACGGATTTGCGATAGATTATCATCAAATAGCGTCGGTTGCTAATCCACAAAATTTTTGTAGTGTTGTTATTTTTTCTCACAAACAAATGTGTCTAGTGGCACGTGGAACTGCTGCTGAAAGCCAATAAAGTCCCTTTTTGCATTTCAATGTGTGCCGCTTGTTTGCCAATTATCTTTTTGCCACAAAAAAAGTTTATGCAAGTTGTTGTGCTAACCTCGTAGATGTGTTCAGCATGCTCGATTAGGTAGAAACAACCTTTGGATCATCTTTTTTCAATGAAAAAAAATGCTTTTTAGCAAAACAAATTGATGTATTCACAACTAAAGCGTGTTCACAAGTCGGATTTCGGCAATTCAAATGTTGGTTCTAGCTAAAACCTGTATTTAGATCAAATCCATGGGGTCGATTTGACCAAAAAGTACAAAATATTAAAAAAATAAATAAAAGTTGTTAAGCCATTTGTGCATACAAATGATTATAACTTTTAATATATATATATATATATAGAGAGAGAGAGAGAGAGTAATGTATTCCTTTAGGCTCATTCAAAAACCATAGTTTAAGGTATTTTTTTGCACATCTAACACTGTACATGTGATCTATAGGTTTTGTTTAATAGGAACCGGCTTTTGGATATACAGATTTTTCTGGTAATCCGAAATCAATGGCTATGAAGGTACCCATTTTTCTCGGTTCATAAAAACATGCATTTTTGTCAAAAAAACATGATCCAAAAGTCGATTCTCACTAAATCGATCATGTTAAACACATCTAATGGTTCAGATCTATCATAAAACACTTAAAACCTATAAAGCAGAATGGGGCAAACGAGTAATGGGGCCTAATATGTTCAGTTCTCTCTCTCTCTCTCTCTCTCTCTATATATATATATATATATATTATATATGGAGCTTTCATGGTTGGTAGGTGTATCAAGATTTGATGCACGCTTATGTTTCCTCATATGGACAGATATCTCTCCAAGTCACCCAGCCAAAAAAGATAAAAAGGTGCAGCTGTGATGATTGGTGGATGACATTCGGTGCCCTCATACAAATAAACTTTATTCATGGCACATGCAAGATTAGTTGTACATGTGTACATGTTAGCTGAAGTGGAATCTTTAATTTGGTAGCCTCCCAATCTCGATCATACAAACTTTTTTCGTATGATTGGACCTCCAATCATGCAATTCAGTTAAATCCAAACGCGCATGGCAAAATTTTAGCAACTGGCTACCACATCCGCTTGGTTATAATAAATAATTCTAGAAAAAAAATTTTTTAGAAGACAACATGATCTTTTTTGTTTTTATAAGTCAGCATGGGCTTTGCCTTAAGATCAGACTAGAGTTTAAATACTATTACTTTCTTGAAACAATGTATTTTTGTTACGAATACGCCAGCTCAAGCTCGTGAGTTCGGCTCAATTAGCCACAAAAAATTTGCCAAGAAGTTTTTCTTAGATTTTTTATGGAATATTTCAATTAGACCTGTAGGAAGTTTTCAGGGGTTGAATAATCTTTTTTTTTTTTAACCAAAGGATAGGTGATCTTAAATCACCAACCATGCAATATGCCTAGTTGTTCTCTGATTTATTAATGGAATTTTTTCAGTCTTGTCAACTAAAAAAGAAAGAATTGGTAGTTTGATCTTGATGTACTAACTGCTGATGCTAAATTGCCAACCAAACTAACCAAACAATTAAGTAAAAGTTAGGAATTGGAATATAATCAGGATAGCTTATTTTATTGCAGTTCCTTAACTCTTGTTCTGATTACCTGTTTATTGGTTGTTTTCTTTCGGTGAGCTGTAAATTGCAAGAGACAAACAGCGTAGACTGCAAGAGATTTCTGTACGTTACCTATGCTTCAAAGTCTCTTTTCTATATCAATATAAAATTACAATATAAAACTACTATTAAAGTGAGAAATTTTCTGCCAATATTTTCCACTAAAACGAAAAGTTTCCCTTAGTTATTCAGGAATCGTCCTTTGAGATATTCCTACTCGGTTTGGTATGAAAATTTCCAAGTTCTTGGTTTGAGCTAAACGGAAGCAGTGATTAATATGCATTTATTATGTAGCAAAAAAGGAAAAAACAAATTATAGCTTTATAAACGATATCTTTATTTATTTTTTCATATTCCCTCAAATTTTCTAAACTCGGGGAGGTAGGACTACCCCAACCCTACAAGTGCAGAGGAAGGATCCTAAGCCACAAAATTCTCTCCATTTATATTAGTTAATTTCTCTCTTCTCCTCACATAATTTAACATTAATTCTACATAATTTTGCAAAACAGATAATAAAAAATTGTCTTCATAATCAGTATGTGCCACAAATATAAAATCATCATGGAGGAAATGCAACCAGTCGTTGTGGTTAGTAGATACTAGAAATGAGTAATAGTTCAATAAGAAAAGGACTCATAGTTAAAAGATTTCTTCTGCTAGTAATCACAAAAAAATACTCTATATATTAAAAAAAATTAGCAAACACACATAAAACAGCAGAACATTGATCAGGTCGGATCCTAACCTGGATATAAATGTTTCAAGCTGGTCTAGGTCCAACCAATATACAACCAAGTATATAGACCAACTCGATTAACTCGGGAAAGCTGGTTCTATGGGTCATAGACTGATCAATATCAGGTCAGTTGGTTTAACCCTTAGCATGTGTGTGTGTGTGTGTGTGTGTGTGGAAGATGGACCATTTAACCAAAGGAAGGTCCAAAATCTACAACCAACGAAAATCGGACAGCTCTCCTTCTCTAATGCTTGAGCATCTCATCGATCAGATGTCATATGTTTATTCTTTATAATTTATTTAGTAAGAAATATGCTTTACTGTAAGACTTTACGACATATAAACATGTTTTTCGAAACATGAAAAATAGATTGCTAACAATGCATTTAAAACTTTGCAATACAAACTATTATGGGCTGCAGATTTTTAGCACATTAAAAAACACATTTAAACATCATGGTGAGCACCGAGCGAACTATTCTTTCGGCTTTTACTAAAGAAAATTCATAATCCAATACGCTCACTAAATGAATGATAAAAATCCAATATGCAAAGTCCGATCGATGAAAAATTTAATCGTTAGAAAAGGAACATCATCGATTATCATTGCTTGTAGATTTTGGACCTTTTCTTTCAATATATATATATATATATAATCATCGATAGTCTTCCAATAATATTCCCTTTAAAGACAAACTTGTTCAATAACACAAAATGGTTGGCAGCTCAAAATGGTTGGCAGCTCGCATAGAGCAAGTTAAACGTGCTGGCATGGTGTAGGGCAGCTAAAACCCCTTCGCCGCCTCCTTGCCCATTAGAGAGCCAGCTGGTTTGACATTAATGTAAAGGACGTGCACAGGGATGCAAATGGGTTGAATCCAGTATGAAGGGAGAGCCAGCTGGTTTGACCTTAATGTAAAGGACGTGAATAGGGATGCAAATGGGTTGAATCCAGGATGAAGGTTTTGCAATTATTGATTGTTCCATATACATTTTGGATCCAACTACCATATATTGAGATGTTCTGGATCTGATCCGTTTGCATCACTAAACCTGCACCCCAGGTATCAATTTCTTCATGTCCTTCAACTTGAACACCTTAAGCGGACCCACTTAAGCAGACCCACCTAGCCAGATGTATGGAGCCCTATGGGCATGCTCATGTTGCCTAGGCTCCATGTTTTACACTTTGAATAACCACCTAGCCTACCTGTAAGACTTTGAACGATATAGTCAAACACTGCCTTTTAGATTCTCTATGCAAGTGTCATCTCAAAGTGTGAAAAATTTACAGCAGACAGAGGATGAAGAAATCGTGTTTTCTTTCATTTGAAAAAGTTACACATAACCTGTTTTATATGGACATCCCATATCTCGTGCAATTTACAAAACGAATTACAATTACTGTTACAACTTCCCATATGTAACCATCTAATCTTAATCTATTCACACGGTGTCCAGATCTCATACAACATCTATCCAGCTGATTGCCAAATGCACACACACGATAAGATTAGGACTCTTTGATCTTAACTACAAGAAAATCGTGGATTAGAGACGGACTATATCCATCGCTCATCCGTCGCTAAACAGTTTAGCGACGGCTTAGTGACGGATTAGCGATGGATATAGTCCATCACAAATTTTTGCTCGCTAATTAGCGAAAAAACTTATTTGTCGTTACTTCCGTCGCTAATTTGTGATAGATTAGCGACGGACATTATCTGTCGCTAAATTTTAAAAACAAAATAAAAAAAGTGATCTCTGTCGGGCGGTATTCCGGCAGCAATAAGCCGGACTTGTACCGCACCCAACAGGCATTGCACAGAATGGCAACTCTGCCTCGTCGCCGGACTTGTACCGTCCTTCGTGAACCGGTGCTCTCCGGCGTCGCCGTCCTTCGTGAACCGGTGTGCTCTGCGGCATCGGCGTCCTCCAACGATCGCTATGCCTTGTCGTCGTCCTACGTGAATCGGCGTCACCGTCCTCAGTGAACCGACATGCTCTCCGGCGTCGCCGTCCTCCGTGAACCAGCATGCATGCTCTCCGGCGTCGCCGTCCTCCGTGAACCAGCATGCATGCTCTCCGGCGTCGCCTTCCTCCGTGAACCGGCATGCATGCTCTCCGGCGTCACCATCCTCTGTGAACCGGCATGCTCTCTGTCGTCGCCGTTCTCCGTGAACCCGCATGTGTTGCCGGTTTAAATCAAGCGAGGTCGGTTTAAATTTCGAACGGGGAGAGGGAAAATTTTGCGCTCGGTTTAAATCGAAAATTAGCGATGGATTTAGCGAGGGAATTTTTTTGTCGCTAATTAGCTCATTCCCACGACCCTTTGTAAACAAATCTACAACTTGATCCTTGACTTGACGTATATGGTTCTGATGAGGCCAGTGGAGAGCTTCTCTCGAACTAGATGACAATGAATGTCAATATGCTTTTTTGTTTCATAGAATACCGAATTAGCAGCAATATGTATTGTTGCTTCATTGTCACACATCAGATCTGCAGGATAGCATAAATTAATCTGAAGGTCTTTGAAGAGAAACTACAACCAGGGTATTTCACACATGGCATTAGCCATGGCTCGATA